>NW_026600596.1:0-184284 GCF_029448725.1 Salvelinus fontinalis | reverse complement strand
ATCTACCAACCTACTACCACTATCAGATTAGAGCCATAAGGGAGACTAGACATCTACCACCCCACTATCACTATCAGATTAGAGCCATAAGGGAGACTAGACATCTACCACCCCACTACCACTATCAGATTAGAGCCATAAGGGAGACTAGACATCTACCACCCCACTACCACTATCAAATTAGAGCCATAAGGGAGACTAGACATCTACCACCCCACTACCACTATCAAATTAGAGCCATAAGGGAGACTAGACATCTACCACCCCACTACCACTATCAGATTAGAGCCATAATGGAGACTAGACATCTACCACCCCACTATCAGATTAGAGCCATAAGGGAGACTAGACATCTACCACCCCATTACCACTGTCAAATTAGAGCCATAAGGGAGGCTAGACGTCTAACACCCCACTACCACTATCAAATTAGAGCCATAAGGGAGACTAGACACCTACCACCCCACTACCACTATCAGATTAGAGCCATAAGGGAGACTAGACATCTACCACCCCACTACCACTATCAGATTAGATCCATAAGGGAGACTAGACATCTACCACCCCACTACCACTACCAGATTAGAGCCACAAGGGAGACTAGACATCTACCACCACACTACCACTACCAGATTAGAGCCATAAGGGAGACTAGACATCTACCACCCCACTACCACTATAAATTAGAGCCATAATGGAGACTAGACATCTACCACCCCACTACCACTATCAGATTAGAGCCACAAGGGAGACTGGACATCTACCACCACACTACCACCACCAGATTAGAGCCATAAGGGAGACTAGACATCTACCACCCCACTACCACTATCAAATTAGAGCCATAAGGGAGACTAGACATCTACCAACCCCCTACCACTATCAGATTAGAGCCATAAGGGAGACTAGACATCTACCACCCCACTACCACTATCAGATTAGAGCCATAATGGAGACTAGACATCTACCACCCCACTACCACTATCAGATTAGAGCCACAAGGGAAACTGGACATCTACCACCACACTACCACTATCAGATTAGAGCCATAAGGGAGACTAGACATCTACCACCCCACTACCACTACCAGATTAGAGCCATAAGGGAGACTAGACATCTACCACCCCACTACCACTATCAAATTAGAGCCATAAGGGAGACTAGACATCTACCACCCCACTACCACTATCAGATTAGAGCCATAAGGGAGACTAGACATCTACCACCCCACTATCAGATTAGAGCCATAAGGGAGACTAGACATCTACCACCCCATTACCACTATCAAAATAGAGCCATAAGGGAGGCTAGACATCTACCACCCCACTACCACTATCAAATTAGAGCCATAAGGGAGACTAGACATCTACCACCCCACTACCACTATCAGATTAGAGCCATAAGGGAGGCTAGACATCTAACACCCCACTACCACTATCAAATTAGAGCCATAAGGGAGACTAGACACCTACCACCCCACTACCACTATCAGATTAGAGCCATAAGGGAGACTAGACATCTACCACCCCACTACCACTATCAAATTAGAGCCATAAGGGAGACTAGACATCTACCACCCCACTACCACTATCAGATTAGAGCCATAAGGGAGACTAGACATCTACTACCCCACTATCAGATTAGAGCCATAAGGGAGCCTAGACATCTAACACCCCATTACCACTATCAAATTAGAGCCATAAGGGAGGCTAGACATCTAACACCCCACTACCACTATCAAATTAGAGCGATAAGGGAGACTAGACACCTACCACCCCACTACCACTATCAGATTAGAGCCATAAGGGAGACTAGACATCTTCCACCCCACTCCCACTATCAGATTAGAGCCATAAGGGAGACTAGACATCTACCACCCCACTACCACTACCCGATTAGAGCCATAAGGGAGACTAGACATCTACCACCCCACTACCACTATCAAATTAGAGCCATAAGGGAGACTAGACATCTACCACCCCACTATCACTATCAGATTAGAGCCATAAGGGAGACTAGACATCTACCACCCCACTACCACTATCAAATTAGAGCCATAAGGGAGACTAGACATCTACCAACCTACTACCACTATCAGATTAGAGCCATAAGGGAGACTAGACATCTACCACCCCACTATCACTATCAGATTAGAGCCATAAGGGAGACTAGACATCTACCACCCCACTACCACTATCAGATTAGAGCCATAAGGGAGACTAGACATCTACCACCCCACTACCACTATCAAATTAGAGCCATAAGGGAGACTAGACATCTACCACCCCACTACCACTATCAAATTAGAGCCATAAGGGAGACTAGACATCTACCACCCCACTACCACTATCAGATTAGAGCCATAATGGAGACTAGACATCTACCACCCCACTATCAGATTAGAGCCATAAGGGAGACTAGACATCTACCACCCCATTACCACTGTCAAATTAGAGCCATAAGGGAGGCTAGACGTCTAACACCCCACTACCACTATCAAATTAGAGCCATAAGGGAGACTAGACACCTACCACCCCACTACCACTATCAGATTAGAGCCATAAGGGAGACTAGACATCTACCACCCCACTACCACTATCAGATTAGATCCATAAGGGAGACTAGACATCTACCACCCCACTACCACTACCAGATTAGAGCCATAAGGGAGACTAGACATCTACCACCCCACTACCACTATCAAATTAGAGCCATAAGGGAGACTAGACATCTACCAACCCACTACCACTATCAGATTAGAGCCATAAGGGAGTCTAGACATCTACCAACCCACTACCACTACCATATTAGAGCCATAAGGGAGACTAGACATCTACCACCCCACTACCACTGTCAAATTAGAGCCATAAGGGAGACTAGACATCTACCACCCCACTACCACTATCAAATTAGAGCCATAAGGGAGACTAGACATCTACCAACCCACTACCACTATCAGATTAGAGCCATAAGGGAGACTAGACATCTACCACCCCACTACCACTATCAGATTAGAGCCATAATGGAGACTAGACATCTACCACCCCACTACCACTATCAGATGAGAGCCACAAGGGAGACTAGACATCTACCACCACACTACCACTACCAGATTAGAGCCATAAGGGAGACTAGACATCTACCACCCCACTACCACTATAAATTAGAGCCATAAGGGAGACTAGACATCTACCACCCCACTACCACTATCAGATTAGAGCCATAAGGGAGTCTAGACATCTACCACCCCACTACCACTACCATATTAGAGCCATGAGGGAGACTAGACATCTACCATCCCACTACCACTATCAAATTAGAGCCATAAGGGAGACTAGACATCTACCAACCCCATACCACTATCAGATTAGAGCCATAAGGGAGACTAGACATCTACCACCCCACTACCACTATCAGATTAGAGCCATAATGGAGACTAGACATCTACCACCCCACTACCACTATCAGATTAGAGCCACAAGGGAGACTGGACATCTACCACCACACTACCACCACCAGATTAGAGCCATAAGGGAGACTAGACATCTACCACCCCACTACCACTATCAAATTAGAGCCATAAGGGAGACTAGACATCTACCAACCCCTACCACTATCAGATTAGAGCCATAAGGGAGACTAGACATCTACCACCCCACTACCACTATCAAATTAGAGCCATAAGGGAGACTAGACACCTACCACCCCACTACCACTATCAGATTAGAGCCATAAGGGAGACTAGACATCTACCACCCCACTACCACTATCAAATTAGAGCCATAAGGGAGTCTAGACATCTACCACCCCACTACCACTACCATATTAGAGCCATGAGGGAGACTAGACATCTACCATCCCACTACCACTATCAAATTAGAGCCATAAGGGAGACTAGACATCTACCAACCCCATACCACTATCAGATTAGAGCCATAAGGGAGACTAGACATCTACCACCCCACTACCACTATCAGATTAGAGCCATAATGGAGACTAGACATCTACCACCCCACTACCACTATCAAATTAGAGCCATAAGGGAGACTAGACATCTACCACCCCACTACCACTATCAGATTAGAGCCATAAGGGAGACTAGACATCTACCACCCCACTATCAGATTAGAGCCATAAGGGAGACTAGACATCTACCACCCCATTACCACTATCAAAATAGAGCCATAAGGGAGGCTAGACATCTACCACCCCACTACCACTATCAAATTAGAGCCATAAGGGAGACTAGACATCTACCACCCCACTACCACTATCAGATTAGAGCCATAAGGGAGGCTAGACGTCTAACACCCCACTACCACTATCAAATTAGAGCCATAAGGGAGACTAGACATCTACCACCCCACTATCACTATCAGATTAGAGCCATAAGGGAGACTAGACATCTACCACCCCACTACCACTATCAGATTAGAGCCATAAGGGAGACTAGACATCTACCACCCCACTACCACTATCAAATTAGAGCCATAAGGGAGACTAGACATCTACCACCCCACTACCACTGTCAAATTAGAGCCATAAGGGAGACAAGACATCTACCACCCCACTACCACTATCAAATTAGAGCCATAAGGGAGACTAGACATCTACCAACCCACTACCACTATCAGATTAGAGCCATAAGGGAGACTAGACATCTACCACCCCACTACCACTATCAGATTAGAGCCATAATGGAGACTAGACATCTACCACCCCACTACCACTATCAGATGAGAGCCACAAGGGAGACTAGACATCTACCACCACACTACCACTACCAGATTAGAGCCATAAGGGAGACTAGACATCTACCACCCCACTACCACTATAAATTAGAGCCATAAGGGAGACTAGACATCTACCACCCCACTACCACTATCAGATTAGAGCCATAAGGGAGTCTAGACATCTACCACCCCACTACCACTACCATATTAGAGCCATGAGGGAGACTAGACATCTACCATCCCACTACCACTATCAAATTAGAGCCATAAGGGAGACTAGACATCTACCAACCCCATACCACTATCAGATTAGAGCCATAAGGGAGACTAGACATCTACCACCCCACTACCACTATCAGATTAGAGCCATAATGGAGACTAGACATCTACCACCCCACTACCACTATCAGATTAGAGCCACAAGGGAGACTGGACATCTACCACCACACTACCACCACCAGATTAGAGCCATAAGGGAGACTAGACATCTACCACCCCACTACCACTATCAAATTAGAGCCATAAGGGAGACTAGACATCTACCAACCCCCTACCACTATCAGATTAGAGCCATAAGGGAGACTAGACATCTACCACCCCACTACCACTATCAGATTAGAGCCATAATGGAGACTAGACATCTACCACCCCACTACCACTATCAGATTAGAGCCACAAGGGAAACTGGACATCTACCACCACACTACCACTATCAGATTAGAGCCATAAGGGAGACTAGACATCTACCACCCCACTACCACTACCAGATTAGAGCCATAAGGGAGACTAGACATCTACCACCCCACTACCACTATCAAATTAGAGCCATAAGGGAGACTAGACATCTACTACCCCACTATCAGATTAGAGCCATAAGGGAGCCTAGACATCTACCACCCCATTACCACTATCAAATTAGAGCCATAAGGGAGGCTAGACATCTAACACCCCACTACCACTATCAAATTAGAGCGATAAGGGAGACTAGACACCTACCACCCCACTACCACTATCAGATTAGAGCCATAAGGGAGACTAGACATCTTCCACCCCACTCCCACTATCAGATTAGAGCCATAAGGGAGACTAGACATCTACCACCCCACTACCACTACCCGATTAGAGCCATAAGGGAGACTAGACATCTACCACCCCACTACCACTATCAAATTAGAGCCATAAGGGAGACTAGACATCTACCACCCCACTATCACTATCAGATTAGAGCCATAAGGGAGACTAGACATCTACCACCCCACTACCACTATCAAATTAGAGCCATAAGGGAGACTAGACATCTACCAACCTACTACCACTATCAGATTAGAGCCATAAGGGAGACTAGACATCTACCACCCCACTATCACTATCAGATTAGAGCCATAAGGGAGACTAGACATCTACCACCCCACTACCACTATCAGATTAGAGCCATAAGGGAGACTAGACATCTACCACCCCACTACCACTATCAAATTAGAGCCATAAGGGAGACTAGACATCTACCACCCCACTACCACTGTCAAATTAGAGCCATAAGGGAGACAAGACATCTACCACCCCACTACCACTATCAAATTAGAGCCATAAGGGAGACTAGACATCTACCAACCCACTACCACTATCAGATTAGAGCCATAAGGGAGACTAGACATCTACCACCCCACTACCACTATCAGATTAGAGCCATAATGGAGACTAGACATCTACCACCCCACTACCACTATCAGATGAGAGCCACAAGGGAGACTAGACATCTACCACCACACTACCACTACCAGATTAGAGCCATAAGGGAGACTAGACATCTACCACCCCACTACCACTATAAATTAGAGCCATAAGGGAGACTAGACATCTACCACCCCACTACCACTATCAGATTAGAGCCATAAGGGAGTCTAGACATCTACCACCCCACTACCACTACCATATTAGAGCCATGAGGGAGACTAGACATCTACCATCCCACTACCACTATCAAATTAGAGCCATAAGGGAGACTAGACATCTACCAACCCCATACCACTATCAGATTAGAGCCATAAGGGAGACTAGACATCTACCACCCCACTACCACTATCAGATTAGAGCCATAATGGAGACTAGACATCTACCACCCCACTACCACTATCAGATTAGAGCCACAAGGGAGACTGGACATCTACCACCACACTACCACCACCAGATTAGAGCCATAAGGGAGACTAGACATCTACCACCCCACTACCACTATCAAATTAGAGCCATAAGGGAGACTAGACATCTACCAACCCCCTACCACTATCAGATTAGAGCCATAAGGGAGACTAGACATCTACCACCCCACTACCACTATCAGATTAGAGCCATAATGGAGACTAGACATCTACCACCCCACTACCACTATCAGATTAGAGCCACAAGGGAAACTGGACATCTACCACCACACTACCACTATCAGATTAGAGCCATAAGGGAGACTAGACATCTACCACCCCACTACCACTACCAGATTAGAGCCATAAGGGAGACTAGACATCTACCACCCCACTACCACTATCAAATTAGAGCCATAAGGGAGACTAGACATCTACCACCCCACTACCACTATCAGATTAGAGCCATAAGGGAGACTAGACATCTACCACCCCACTATCAGATTAGAGCCATAAGGGAGACTAGACATCTACCACCCCATTACCACTATCAAATTAGAGCCATAAGGGAGGCTAGACATCTACCACCCCACTACCACTATCAAATTAGAGCCATAAGGGAGACTAGACATCTACCACCCCACTACCACTATCAGATTAGAGCCATAAGGGAGGCTAGACATCTAACACCCCACTACCACTATCAAATTAGAGCCATAAGGGAGACTAGACACCTACCACCCCACTACCACTATCAGATTAGAGCCATAAGGGAGACTAGACATCTACCACCCCACTACCACTATCAAATTAGAGCCATAAGGGAGACTAGACATCTACCACCCCACTACCACTATCAGATTAGAGCCATAAGGGAGACTAGACATCTACTACCCCACTATCAGATTAGAGCCATAAGGGAGCCTAGACATCTACCACCCCATTACCACTATCAAATTAGAGCCATAAGGGAGGCTAGACATCTAACACCCCACTACCACTATCAAATTAGAGCCATAAGGGAGACTAGACACCTACCACCCCACTACCACTATCAGATTAGAGCCATAAGGGAGACTAGACATCTTCCACCCCACTACCACTATCAGATTAGAGCCATAAGGGAGACTAGACATCTACCACCCCACTACCACTACCCGATTAGAGCCATAAGGGAGACTAGACATCTACCACCCCACTACCACTATCAAATTAGAGCCATAAGGGAGACTAGACATCTACCACCCCACTATCACTATCAGATTAGAGCCATAAGGGAGACTAGACATCTACCACCCCACTACCACTATCAAATTAGAGCCATAAGGGAGACTAGACATCTACCAACCTACTACCACTATCAGATTAGAGCCATAAGGGAGACTAGACATCTACCACCCCACTATCACTATCAGATTAGAGCCATAAGGGAGACTAGACATCTACCACCCCACTACCACTATCAGATTAGAGCCATAAGGGAGACTAGACATCTACCACCCCACTACCACTATCAAATTAGAGCCATAAGGGAGACTAGACATCTACCACCCCACTACCACTATCAAATTAGAGCCATAAGGGAGACTAGACATCTACCACCCCACTACCACTATCAGATTAGAGCCATAATGGAGACTAGACATCTACCACCCCACTATCAGATTAGAGCCATAAGGGAGACTAGACATCTACCACCCCATTACCACTGTCAAATTAGAGCCATAAGGGAGGCTAGACGTCTAACACCCCACTACCACTATCAAATTAGAGCCATAAGGGAGACTAGACACCTACCGCCCCACTACCACTATCAGATTAGAGCCATAAGGGAGACTAGACATCTACCACCCCACTACCACTATCAGATTAGAGCCATAAGGGAGACTAGACATCTACCACCCCACTACCACTACCAGATTAGAGCCATAAGGGAGACTAGACATCTACCACCCCACTACCACTATCAAATTAGAGCCATAAGGGAGAATAGACATCTACCAACCCACTACCACTATCAGATTAGAGCCATAAGGGAGTCTAGACATCTACCAACCCACTACCACTACCATATTAGAGCCATAAGGGAGACTAGACATCTACCACCCCACTACCACTATCAAATTAGAGCCATAAGGGAGACTAGACATCTACCACCCCACTACCACTATCAAATTAGAGCCATAAGGGAGACTAGACATCTACCAACCCACTACCACTATCAGATTAGAGCCATAAGGGAGACTAGACATCTACCACCCCACTACCACTATCAGATTAGAGCCATAATGGAGACTAGACATCTACCACCCCACTACCACTATCAGATGAGAGCCACAAGGGAGACTAGACATCTACCACCACACTACCACTACCAGATTAGAGCCATAAGGGAGACTAGACATCTACCACCCCACTACCACTATAAATTAGAGCCATAAGGGAGACTAGACATCTACCACCCCACTACCACTATCAGATTAGAGCCATAAGGGAGTCTAGACATCTACCACCCCACTACCACTACCATATTAGAGCCATGAGGGAGACTAGACATCTACCATCCCACTACCACTATCAAATTAGAGCCATAAGGGAGACTAGACATCTACCAACCCCATACCACTATCAGATTAGAGCCATAAGGGAGACTAGACATCTACCACCCCACTACCACTATCAGATTAGAGCCATAATGGAGACAAGACATCTACCACCCCACTACCACTATCAGATTAGAGCCACAAGGGAGACTGGACATCTACCACCACACTACCACCACCAGATTAGAGCCATAAGGGAGACTAGACATCTACCACCCCACTACCACTATCAAATTAGAGCCATAAGGGAGACTAGACATCTACCAACCCCCTACCACTATCAGATTAGAGCCATAAGGGAGACTAGACATCTACCACCCCACTACCACTATCAGATTAGAGCCATAATGGAGACTAGACATCTACCACCCCACTACCACTATCAGATTAGAGCCACAAGGGAGACTGGACATCTACCACCACACTACCACTATCAGATTAGAGCCATAAGGGAGACTAGACATCTACCACCCCACTACCACTACCAGATTAGAGCCATAAGGGAGACTAGACATCTACCACCCCACTACCACTATCAGATTAGAACCATAAGGGAGACTAGACATCTACCACCCCACTATCAGATTAGAGCCATAAGGGAGACTAGACATCTACCACCCCACCACCACTATAAGATTAGAGCCATAATGGAGACTAGACATCTACCACCCCACTACCACTATCAGATTAGAGCCACAAGGGAGACTAGACATCTACCACCACACTACCACTATCAGATTAGAGCCATAAGGGAGCCTAGACATCTACCACCCCACTACCACTACCAGATTAGAGCCATAAGGGAGACTAGACATCTACCACCCCACTACCACTATCAAATTAGAGCCATAAGGGAGACTAGACATCTACCACCCCACTACCACTATCAGATTAGAGCCATAAGGGAGACTAGACATCTACCACCCCACTATCAGATTAGAGCCATAAGGGAGACTAGACATCTACCACCCCATTACCACTATCAAATTAGAGCCATAAGGGAGGCTAGACATCTACCACCCCACTACCACTATCAAATTAGAGCCATAAGGGAGACTAGACATCTACCAACCCACTACCACTATCAGATTAGAGCCATAAGGGAGACTAGACATCTACCACCCCACTACCACTATCAGATTAGAGCCATAAGGGAGACTAGACATCTACCACCCCACTACCACTACCAGATTAGAGCCATAAGGGAGACTAGACATCTACCACCCCATTACCACTATCAGATTAGAGCCATAAGGGAGTCTAGACATCTACCACCCCACTACCACTACCATATTAGAGCCATGAGGGAGACTAGACATCTACCATCCCACTACCACTATCAAATTAGAGCCATAAGGGAGACTAGACATCTACCAACCCCATACCACTATCAGATTAGAGCCATAAGGGAGACTAGACATCTACCACCCCACTACCACTATCAGATTAGAGCCATAATGGAGACTAGACATCTACCACCCCACTACCACTATCAGATTAGAGCCACAAGGGAGACTGGACATCTACCACCACACTACCACCACCAGATTAGAGCCATAAGGGAGACTAGACATCTACCATCCCACTACCACTATCAAATTAGAGCCATAAGGGAGACTAGACATCTACCAACCCCATACCACTATCAGATTAGAGCCATAAGGGAGACTAGACATCTACCACCCCACTACCACTATCAGATTAGAGCCACAAGGGAGACTGGACATCTACCACCACACTACCACTATCAGATTAGAGCCATAAGGGAGACTAGACATCTACCACCCCACTACCACTACCAGATTAGAGCCATAAGGGAGACTAGACATCTACCACCCCAATACCACTATCAAATTAGAGCCATAAGGGAGACTAGACATCTACCACCCCACTACCACTATCAGATTAGAACCATAAGGGAGACTAGACATCTACCACCCCACTATCAGATTAGAGCCATAAGGGAGACTAGACATCTACCACCCCACCACCACTATAAGATTAGAGCCATAATGGAGACTAGACATCTACCACCCCACTACCACTATCAGATTAGAGCCACAAGGGAGACTAGACATCTACCACCACACTACCACTATCAGATTAGAGCCATAAGGGAGCCTAGACATCTACCACCCCACTACCACTACCAGATTAGAGCCATAAGGGAGACTAGACATCTACCACCCCACTACCACTATCAAATTAGAGCCATAAGGGAGACTAGACATCTACCACCCCACTACCACTATCAGATTAGAGCCATAAGGGAGACTAGACATCTACCAACCCACTACCACTATCAGATTAGAGCCATAAGGGAGACTAGACATCTACCACCCCACTACCACTATCAGATTAGAGCCATAATGGAGACTAGACATCTACCACCCCACTACCACTATCAGATGAGAGCCACAAGGGAGACTAGACATCTACCACCACACTACCACTACCAGATTAGAGCCATAAGGGAGACTAGACATCTACCACCCCACTACCACTATAAATTAGAGCCATAAGGGAGACTAGACATCTACCAACCCATTACCACTATCAGATTAGAGCCATAAGGGAGTCTAGACATCTACCACCCCACTACCACTACCATATTAGAGCCATGAGGGAGACTAGACATCTACCATCCCACTACCACTATCAAATTAGAGCCATAAGGGAGACTAGACATCTACCAACCCCATACCACTATCAGATTAGAGCCATAAGGGAGACTAGACATCTACCACCCCACTACCACTATCAGATTAGAGCCATAATGGAGACTAGACATCTACCACCCCACTACCACTATCAGATTAGAGCCACAAGGGAGACTGGACATCTACCACCACACTACCACCACCAGATTAGAGCCATAAGGGAGACTAGACATCTACCACCCCACTACCACTATCAAATTAGAGCCATAAGGGAGACTAGACATCTACCAACCCCCTACCACTATCAGATTAGAGCCATAAGGGAGACTAGACATCTACCACCCCACTACCACTACCAGATTAGAGCCATAAGGGAGACTAGACATCTACCACCCCAATACCACTATCAAATTAGAGCCATAAGGGAGACTAGACATCTACCACCCCACTACCACTATCAGATTAGAACCATAAGGGAGACTAGACATCTACCACCCCACTATCAGATTAGAGCCATAAGGGAGACTAGACATCTACCACCCCACCACCACTATAAGATTAGAGCCATAATGGAGACTAGACATCTACCACCCCACTACCACTATCAGATTAGAGCCACAAGGGAGACTAGACATCTACCACCACACTATCACTATCAGATTAGAGCCATAAGGGAGCCTAGACATCTACCACCCCACTACCACTACCAGATTAGAGCCATAAGGGAGACTAGACATCTACCACCCCACTACCACTATCAAATTAGAGCCATAAGGGAGACTAGACATCTACCACCCCACTACCACTATCAAATTAGAGCCATAAGGGAGACTAGACATCTACCAACCCACTACCACTATCAGATTAGAGCCATAAGGGAGACTAGACATCTACCACCCCACTACCACTATCAGATTAGAGCCATAATGGAGACTAGACATCTACCACCCCACTACCACTATCAGATGAGAGCCACAAGGGAGACTAGACATCTACCACCACACTACCACTACCAGATTAGAGCCATAAGGGAGACTAGACATCTACCACCCCACTACCACTATAAATTAGAGCCATAAGGGAGACTAGACATCTACCACCCCACTACCACTATCAGATTAGAGCCATAAGGGAGTCTAGACATCTACCACCCCACTACCACTACCATATTAGAGCCATGAGGGAGACTAGACATCTACCATCCCACTACCACTATCAAATTAGAGCCATAAGGGAGCCTAGACATCTACCAACCCCATACCACTATCAGATTAGAGCCATAAGGGAGACTAGACATCTACCACCCCACTACCACTATCAAATTAGAGCCATAAGGGAGACTAGACATCTACCAACCCCCTACCACTATCAGATTAGAGCCATAAGGGAGACTAGACATCTACCACCCCACTACCACTATCAGATTAGAGCCATAATGGAGACTAGACATCTACCACCCCACTACCACTATCAGATTAGAGCCACAAGGGAGACTGGACATCTACCACCACACTACCACTATCAGATTAGAGCCATAAGGGAGACTAGACATCTACCACCCCACTACCACTACCAGATTAGAGCCATAAGGGAGACTAGACATCTACCACCCCACTACCACTATCAGATTAGAACAATAAGGGAGACTAGACATCTACCACCCCACTATCAGATTAGAGCCATAAGGGAGACTAGACATCTACCACCCCACCACCACTATAAGATTAGAGCCATAATGGAGACTAGACATCTACCACCCCACTACCACTATCAGATTAGAGCCACAAGGGAGACTAGACATCTACCACCACACTACCACTATCAGATTAGAGCCATAAGGGAGCCTAGACATCTACCACCCCACTACCACTACCAGATTAGAGCCATAAGGGAGACTAGACATCTACCACCCCACTACCACTATCAAATTAGAGCCATAAGGGAGACTAGACATCTACCACCCCACTACCACTATCAGATTAGAGCCATAAGGGAGACTAGACATCTACCACCCCACTATCAGATTAGAGCCATAAGGGAGACTAGACATCTACCACCCCACTTCCACTATCAGATGAGAGCCACAAGGGAGACTAAACATCTACCACCACACTACCACTACCAGATTAGAGCCATAAGGGAGACTAGACATCTACCACCCCACTACCACTACCAGATTAGAGCCATAAGGGAGACTAGACATCTACCACCCCACTACCACTACCAGATTAGAGCCATAAGGGAGACTAGACATCTACCACCCCATTACCACTATCAGATTAGAGCCATAAGGGAGTCTAGACATCTACCACCCCACTACCACTACCATATTAGAGCCATGAGGGAGACTAGACATCTACCATCCCACTACCACTATCAAATTAGAGCCATAAGGGAGGCTAGACATCTACCAACCCCATACCACTATCAGATTAGAGCCATAAGGGAGACTAGACATCTACCACCCCACTACCACTATCAGATTAGAGCCATAATGGAGACTAGACATCTACCACCCCACTACCACTATCAGATTAGAGCCACAAGGGAGACTGGACATCTACCACCACACTACCACCACCAGATTAGAGCCATAAGGGAGACTAGACATCTACCACCCCACTACCACTATCAAATTAGAGCCATAAGGGAGACTAGACATCTACCAACCCCCTACCACTATCAGATTAGAGCCATAAGGGAGACTAGACATCTACCACCCCACTACCACTATCAGATTAGAGCCATAATGGAGACTAGACATCTACCACCCCACTACCACTATCAGATTAGAGCCACAAGGGAGACTGGACATCTACCACCACACTACCACTATCAGATTAGAGCCATAAGGGAGACTAGACATCTACCACCCCACTACCACTACCAGATTAGAGCCATAAGGGAGACTAGACATCTACCACCCCACTACCACTATCAAATTAGAGCCATAAGGGAGACTAGACATCTACCACCCCACTACCACTATCAGATTAGAACCATAAGGGAGACTAGACATCTACCACCCCACTATCAGATTAGAGCCATAAGGGAGACTAGACATCTACCACCCCACTACCACTATCAAATTAGAGCCATAAGGGAGACTAGACATCTACCACCCCACTACCACTATCAGATTAGAGCCATACGGGAGACTAGACATCTACCAACCCACTACCACTATCAGATTAGAGCCATAAGGGAGACTAGACATCTACCACCCCACTACCACTATCAGATTAGAGCCATAATGGAGACTAGACATCTACCACCCCACTACCACTATCAGATGAGAGCCACAAGGGAGACTAGACATCTACCACCACACTACCACTACCAGATTAGAGCCATAAGGGAGACTAGACATCTACCACCCCACTACCACTATAAATTAGAGCCATAAGGGAGACTAGACATCTACCACCCCACTACCACTATCAGATTAGAGCCATAAGGGAGTCTAGACATCTACCACCCCACTACCACTACCATATTAGAGCCATGAGGGAGACTAGACATCTACCATCCCACTACCACTATCAAATTAGAGCCATAAGGGAGACTAGACATCTACCAACCCCATACCACTATCAGATTAGAGCCATAAGGGAGACTAGACATCTACCATCCCACTTCCACTATCAAATTAGAGCCATAAGGGAGACTAGACATCTACCAACCCACTACCACTATCAGATTAGAGCCATAAGGGAGTCTAGACATCTACCAACCCACTACCACTACCATATTAGAGCCATAAGGGAGACTAGACATCTACCACCCCACTACCACTATCAAATTAGAGCCATAAGGGAGACTAGACATCTACCACCCCACTACCACTATCAGATTAGAGCCATAAGGGAGACTAGACATCTACCACCCCACTACCACTATCAGATTAGAGCCATAATGGAGACTAGACATCTACCACCCCACTACCACTATCAGATGAGAGCCACAAGGGAGACTAGACATCTACCACCACACTACCACTACCAGATTAGAGCCATAAGGGAGACTAGACATCTACCACCCCACTACCACTATAAATTAGAGCCATAAGGGAGACTAGACATCTACCACCCCACTACCACTATCAGATTAGAGCCATAAGGGAGTCTAGACATCTACCACCCCACTACCACTACCATATTAGAGCCATGAGGGAGACTAGACATCTACCATCCCACTACCACTATCAAATTAGAGCCATAAGGGAGCCTAGACATCTACCAACCCCATACCACTATCAGATTAGAGCCATAAGGGAGACTAGACATCTACCACCCCACTACCACTATCAGATTAGAGCCATAATGGAGACTAGACATCTACCACCCCACTACCACTATCAGATTAGAGCCACAAGGGAGACTGGACATCTACCACCACACTACCACCACCAGATTAGAGCCATAAGGGAGACTAGACATCTACCACCCCACTACCACTATCAAATTAGAGCCATAAGGGAGACTAGACATCTACCAACCCCCTACCACTATCAGATTAGAGCCATAAGGGAGACTAGACATCTACCACCCCACTACCACTATCAGATTAGAGCCATAATGGAGACTAGACATCTACCACCCCACTACCACTATCAGATTAGAGCCACAAGGGAGACTGGACATCTACCACCACACTACCACTATCAGATTAGAGCCATAAGGGAGACTAGACATCTACCACCCCACTACCACTACCAGATTAGAGCCATAAGGGAGACTAGACATCTACCACCCCACTACCACTATCAGATTAGAACCATAAGGGAGACTAGACATCTACCACCCCACTATCAGATTAGAGCCATAAGGGAGACTAGACATCTACCACCCCACCACCACTATAAGATTAGAGCCATAATGGAGACTAGACATCTACCACCACACTACCACTACCAGATTAGAGCCATAAGGGAGACTAGACATCTACCACCCCACTACCACTACCAGATTAGAGCCATAAGGGAGACTAGACATCTACCACCCCACTACCACTACCAGATTAGAGCCATAAGGGAGACTAGACATCTACCACCCCATTACCACTATCAGATTAGAGCCATAAGGGAGTCTAGACATCTACCACCCCACTACCACTACCATATTAGAGCCATGAGGGAGACTAGACATCTACCATCCCACTACCACTATCAAATTAGAGCCATAAGGGAGGCTAGACATCTACCAACCCCATACCACTATCAGATTAGAGCCATAAGGGAGACTAGACATCTACCACCCCACTACCACTATCAGATTAGAGCCATAATGGAGACTAGACATCTACCACCCCACTACCACTATCAGATTAGAGCCACAAGGGAGACTGGACATCTACCACCACACTACCACCACCAGATTAGAGCCATAAGGGAGACTAGACATCTACCACCCCACTACCACTATCAAATTAGAGCCATAAGGGAGACTAGACATCTACCAACCCCCTACCACTATCAGATTAGAGCCATAAGGGAGACTAGACATCTACCACCCCACTACCACTATCAGATTAGAGCCATAATGGAGACTAGACATCTACCACCACACTACCACTATCAGATTAGAGCCACAAGGGAGACTGGACATCTACCACCACACTACCACTATCAGATTAGAGCCATAAGGGAGACTAGACATCTACCACCCCACTACCACTACCAGATTAGAGCCATAAGGGAGACTAGACATCTACCACCCCACTACCACTATCAAATTAGAGCCATAAGGGAGACTAGACATCTACCACCCCACTACCACTATCAGATTAGAGCCATAAGGGAGACTAGACATCTACCACCCCACCACCACTATAAGATTAGAGCCATAATGGAGACTAGACATCTACCACCCCACTACCACTATCAGATTAGAGCCACAAGGGAGACTAGACATCTACCACCACACTACCACTATCAGATTAGAGCCATAAGGGAGCCTAGACATCTACCACCCCACTACCACTACCAGATTAGAGCCATAAGGGAGACTAGACATCTACCACCCCACTACCACTATCAAATTAGAGCCATAAGGGAGACTAGACATCTACCACCCCACTACCACTATCAGATTAGAGCCATAAGGGAGACTAGACATCTACCACCCCACTATCAGATTAGAGACATAAGGGAGACTAGACATCTAACACCCCATTACCACTATCAAATTAGAGCCATAAGGGAGGCTAGACATCTACCACCCCACTACCACTATCAAATTAGAGCCATAAGGGAGACTAGACATCTACCAACCCACTACCACTATCAGATTAGAGCCATAAGGGAGACTAGACATCTACCACCCCACTACCACTATCAGATTAGAGCCATAATGGAGACTAGACATCTACCACCCCACTTCCACTATCAGATGAGAGCCACAAGGGAGACTAAACATCTACCACCACACTACCACTACCAGATTAGAGCCATAAGGGAGACTAGACATCTACCACCCCACTACCACTATCAGATTAGAACCATAAGGGAGACTAGACATCTACCACCCCACTATCAGATTAGAGCCATAAGGGAGACTAGACATCTACCACCCCACCACCACTATAAGATTAGAGCCATAATGGAGACTAGACATCTACCACCCCACTACCACAATCAGATTAGAGCCACAAGGGAGACTAGACATCTACCACCACACTACCACTATCAGATTAGAGCCATAAGGGAGCCTAGACATCTACCACCCCACTACCACTACCAGATTAGAGCCATAAGGGAGACTAGACATCTACCACCCCACTACCACTATCAAATTAGAGCCATAAGGGAGAATAGACATCTACCACCCCACTACCACTATCAGATTAGAGCCATAAGGGAGACTAGACATCTACCACCCCACTATCAGATTAGAGCCATAAGGGAGACTAGACATCTACCACCCCATTACCACTATCAAATTAGAGCCATAAGGGAGGCTAGACATCTACCACCCCACTACCACTATCAAATTAGAGCCATAAGGGAGACTAGACATCTACCAACCCACTACCACTATCAGATTAGAGCCATAAGGGAGACTAGACATCTACCACCCCACTACCACTATCAGATTAGAGCCATAATGGAGACTAGACATCTACCACCCCACTTCCACTATCAGATGAGAGCCACAAGGGAGACTAAACATCTACCACCACACTACCACTACCAGATTAGAGCCATAAGGGAGACTAGACATCTACCACCCCACTACCACTACCAGATTAGAGCCATAAGGGAGACTAGACATCTACCACCCCACTACCACTACCAGATTAGAGCCATAAGGGAGACTAGACATCTACCACCCCATTACCACTATCAGATTAGAGCCATAAGGGAGTCAAGACATCTACCACCCCACTACCACTACCATATTAGAGCCATGAGGGAGACTAGACATCTACCATCCCACTACCACTATCAAATTAGAGCCATAAGGGAGACTAGACATCTACCAACCCCATACCACTATCAGATTAGAGCCATAAGGGAGACTAGACATCTACCACCCCACTACCACTATCAGATTAGAGCCATAATGGAGACTAGACATCTACCACCCCACTACCACTATCAGATTAGAGCCACAAGGGAGACTGGACATCTACCACCACACTACCACCACCAGATTAGAGCCATAAGGGAGACTAGACATCTACCACCCCACTACCACTATCAAATTAGAGCCATAAGGGAGACTAGACATCTACCAACCCCCTACCACTATCAGATTAGAGCCATAAGGGAGACTAGACATCTACCACCCCACTACCACTATCAGATTAGAGCCATAATGGAGACTAGACATCTACCACCCCACTACCACTATCAGATTAGAGCCACAAGGGAGACTGGACATCTACCCCCACACTACCACTATCAGATTAGAGCCATAAGGGAGAATAGACATCTACCACCCCACTACCACTACCAGATTAGAGCCATAAGGGAGACTAGACATCTACCACCCCACTACCACTATCAAATTAGAGCCATAAGGGAGACTAGACATCTACCACCCCACTACCACTATCAGATTAGAACCATAAGGGAGACTAGACATCTACCACCCCACTATCAGATTAGAGCCATAAGGGAGACTAGACATCTACCACCCCACCACCACTATCAGATTAGAGCCACAAGGGAGACTAGACATCTACCACCCCACTACCACTATCAGATTAGAGCCATAAGGGAGACTAGACATCTACCACCCCATTACCACTATCAGATTGCAGCCATAAGGGAGACTAGACATCTACCACCCCACTACCACTATCAGATTAGAGCCATAAGGGAGACTAGACATCTACCACCCCACTACCACTATCAGATTAGAGCCATAAGGGAGACTAGACATCTACCACCCCACTACCACTATCAAATTAGAGCCATAAGGGAGACTAGACATCTACCACCCCACTACCACTATCAGATTAGAGCCATAAGGGAGACTAGACATCTACCACCCCACTATCAGATTAGAGCCATAAGGGAGACTAGACATCTACCACCCCATTACCACTATCAAATTAGAGCTATAAGGGAGGCTAGACATCTACCACCCCACTACCACTATCAAATTAGAGCCATAAGGGAGACTAGACATCTACCAACCCACTACCACTATCAGATTAGAGCCATAAGGGAGACTAGACATCTACCACCCCACTACCACTATCAGATTAGAGCCATAATGGAGACTAGACATCTACCACCCCACTACCACTATCAGATTAGAGCCATAATGGAGACTAGACATCTACCACCCCACTACCACTATCAGATGAGAGCCACAAGGGAGACTAAACATCTACCACCACACTACCACTACCAGATTAGAGCCATAAGGGAGACTAGACATCTACCACCCCACTACCACTACCAGATTAGAGCCATAAGGGAGACTAGACATCTACCACCCCACTACCACTATCAGATTAGAACCATAAGGGAGACTAGACATCTACCACCCCACTACCACTATCAGATTAGAGCCATAAGGGAGACTAGACATCTACCACCCCACTATCAGATTAGAGCCATAAGGGAGACTAGACATCTACCACCCCACTACCACTACCAGATTAGAGCCATAAGGGAGACTAGATATCTACCACCCCACTACCACTATCAAATTAGAGCCATAAGGGAGCCTAGACATCTACCACCCCACTACCACTATCAGATTAGAGCCATAAGGGAGACTAGACATCTACCACCACACTACCACTATAAGATTTGAGCCATAAGGGAGACTAGACATCTACCACCCCACTATCAGATTAGAGCCATAAGGGAGACTAGACATCTACCACCCCTATACCACTATCAGATTAGAGCCATAAGGGAGACTAGACATCTACCACCCCACTACCACTACCAGATTAGAGCCATAAGGGAGACTAGACATCTACCACCCCACTACCACTACCAGATTAGAGCCATAAGGGAGACTAGACATCTACCACCCCACTACCACTACCAGATTAGAGCCATAATGGAGACTAGACATTTACCACCCCATTACCACTATCATATTAGAGCCATAAGGGAGACTAGACATCTACCACCCCACTACCACTATCAAATTAGAGCCATAAGGGAGTCTAGACATCTACCAACCCACTACCACTATCAGATTAGAGCCATAAGGGAGACTAGACATCTACCAAACCACAATCAGATTAGAAAGATAAGGGGGACTAGACATCTACCTCCCCACTACCACTATCAGATTAGAGCCATAAGGGAGACTAGACATCTACCACCCTAATATCACTATCAGATTAGAGCCATAAGGGAGACTAGACATCTACCACCCCACTACCACTACCAGGTTAGAGCCATAAGGGAGACTAGACATCTACCACCCCACTACCACTTTCAAATTAGAGCCATAAGGGAGACTAGACATCTACCACCCCACTACCACTATCAGATTAGAGCCATAAGGGAGACTAGACATCTACCACCCCACTATCAGATTAGAGCCATAAGGGAGACTAGACATCTACCACCCCACTACCACTATCAGATTAGAGCCATAAGGGGGACTAGACATCTACCTCCCCACTACCACTATCAGATTAGAGCCATAAGGGAGACTAGACATCTACCACCCCACTATCACTATCAGATTAGAGCCATAAGGGAGACTAGACATCTACCACCCCACTACCACTACCAGGTTAGAGCCATAAGGGAGACTAGACATCTACCACCCCACTACCACTTTCAAATTAGAGCCATAAGGGAGACTAGATATCTACCACCCCACTACCACTATCAAATTAGAGCCATAAGGGAGCCTAGACATCTACCACCCCACTACCACTATCAGATTAGAGCCATAAGGGAGACTAGACATCTACCACCACACTACCACTATAAGATTTGAGCCATAAGGGAGACTAGACATCTACCACCCCACTATCAGATTAGAGCCATAAGGGAGACTAGACATCTACCACCCCTATACCACTATCAGATTAGAGCCATAAGGGAGACTAGACATCTACCACCCCACTACCACTACCAGATTAGAGCCATAAGGGAGACTAGACATCTACCACCCCACTACCACTACCAGATTAGAGCCATAAGGGAGACTAGACATCTACCACCCCACTACCACTACCAGATTAGAGCCATAAGGGAGACTAGACATCTACCAAACCACAATCAGATTAGAAAGATAAGGGAGACTAGACATCTACCACCCCACTACCACTATCAGATTAGAGCCATAAGGGAGACTAGACATCTACCACCCCACTACCACTATCAGATTAGAGCCATAAGGGAGACTAGACATCTACCACCCCACTACCACTACCAGGTTAGAGCCATAAGGGAGACTAGACATCTGCCACCCCACTACCACTTTCAAATTAGAGCCATAAGGGAGACTAGACATCTACCACCCCACTACCACTATCAGATTAGAGCCATAAGGGAGACTAGACATCTACTACCCCACTACCACTATCAGATTATAGCCATAAGGGAGACAAGACATCTACCACCCCACTACCACTATCAGATTAGAGCCATAAGGGAGACTAGACATCTACCACCCCACTACCACTACCAGCTTAGAGCCATAAGGGAGACAAGACATCTTCCACCCCACTACCACTATCAAATTAGAGCCATAAGGGAGACTAGACATCTACCAACCCACTACCACTATCAGATTAGAGCCATAAGGGAGACTAGACATCTACCACCCCATTACCACTATCAGATTAGAGCCATAAGGGAGACTAGACATCTACCACCCCATTACCACTATCAGATTAGAGCCATAAGGGAGACTAGACATCTACCACCCCACTACCACTATCAAATTAGAGCCATAAGGGAGACTAGACATCTACCACCCCACTACCACTATCAGATTAGAGCCATAAGGGAGGCTAGACATCTAACACCCCACTACCACTATCAAATTAGAGCCATAAGGGAGACTAGACACCTACCACCCCACTACCACTATCATTTTAGAGCCATAAGGGAGACTAGACATCTACCACCCCACTACCACTATCAAATTAGAGCCATAAGGGAGACTAGACATCTACCACCCCACTACCACTATCAGATTAGAGCCATAAGGGAGACTAGACATCTACTACCCCACTATCAGATTAGAGCCATAAGGGAGCCTAGACATCTACCACCCCATTACCACTATCAAATTAGAGCCATAAGGGAGGCTAGACATCTAACACCCCACTACCACTATCAGATTAGAGCCATAATGGAGACTAGACATCTACCACCCCACTATCAGATTAGAGCCATAAGGGAGCCTAGACATCTACCACCCCATTACCACTGTCAAATTAGAGCCATAAGGGAGGCTAGACGTCTAACACCCCACTACCACTATCAAATTAGAGCCATAAGGGAGACTAGACACCTACCACCCCACTACCACTATCAGATTAGAGCCATAAGGGAGACTAGACATCTACCACCCCACTACCACTATCAGATTAGAGCCATAAGGGAGACTAGACATCTACCACCCCACTACCACTACCAGATTAGAGCCATAAGGGAGACTAGACATCTACCACCCCACTACCACTATCAAATTAGAGCCATAAGGGAGACTAGACATCTACCAACCCACTACCACTATCAGATTAGAGCCATAAGGGAGACTAGACATCTACCACCCCACTACCACTGTCAGATTAGAGCCATAAGGGAGACTAGACATCTACCACCCCACTACCACTACCAGATTAGAGCCATAAGGGAGACTAGACATCAAACACCCCACTACCACTATCAAATTAGAGCCATAAGGGAGACTAGACATCTACCACCCCACTACCACTATCAGATTAGAGCCATAAGGGAGTCTAGACATCTACCAACCCACTACCACTACCATATTAGAGCCATAAGGGAGACTAGACATCTACCACCCCACTACCACTATCAAATTAGAGCCATAAGGGAGACTAGACATCTACCACCCCACTACCACTATCAAATTAGAGCCATAAGGGAGACTAGACATCTACCAACCCACTACCACTATCAGATTAGAGCCATAAGGGAGACTAGACATCTACCACCCCACTACCACTACCAAATTAGAGCCATAAGGGAGACTAGACATCTACCACCCCACTACCACTATCAGATTAGAGCCATAAGGGAGTCTAGACATCTACCAACCCACTACCACTACCATATTAGAGCCATAAGGGAGACTAGACATCTACCACCCCACTACCACTATCAAATTAGAGCCATAAGGGAGACTAGACATCTACCACCCCACTACCACTATCACATTAGAGCCATAAGGGAGACTAGACATCTACCAACCCACTACCACTATCAGATTAGAGCCATAAGGGAGACTAGACATCTACCACCCCACTACCACTATCAGATTAGAGCCATAATGGAGACTAGACATCTACCACCCCACTACCACTATCAGATGAGAGCCACAAGGGAGACTAGACATCTACCACCACACTACCACTACCAGATTAGAGCCATAAGGGAGACTAGACATCTACCACCCCACTACCACTATAAATTAGAGCCATAAGGGAGACTAGACATCTACCACCCCACTATCAGATTAGAGCCATAAGGGAGACTAGACATCTACCACCCCACTATCAGATTAGAGCCATAAGGGAGACTAGACATCTACCACCCCATTACCACTATCAAATTAGAGCCATAAGGGAGGCTAGACATCTACCACCCCACTACCACTATCAGATTAGAGCCATAAGGGAGACTAGACATCTACCACCCCACTACCACTATCAAATTAGAGCCATAAGGGAGACTAGACATCTACCAACCCACTACCACTATCAGATTAGAGCCATAAGGGAGACTAGACATCTACCACCCCACTACCACTATCAGATTAGAGCCATAATGGAGACTAGACATCTACCACCCCACTTCCACTATCAGATGAGAGCCACAAGGGAGAGTAAACATCTACCACCACACTACCACTACCAGATTAGAGCCATAAGGGAGGCTAGACATCTACCACCCCACTACCACTATCAAATTAGAGCCATAAGGGAGACTAGACATCTACCAACCCACTACCACTATCAGATTAGAGCCATAAGGGAGACTAGACATCTACCACCCCACTACCACTATCAGATTAGAGCAATAATGGAGACTAGACATCTACCACCCAACTACCACTATCAGATGAGAGCCACAAGGGAGACTAAACATCTACCACCACACTACCATTACCAGATTAGAGCCATAAGGGAGACTAGACATCTACCACCCCACTACCACTACCAGATTAGAGCCATAAGGGAGACTAGACATCTACCACCCCACTACCACTACCAGATTAGAGCCATAAGGGAGACTAGACATCTACCACCCCACTACCACTATCAGATTAGAACCATAAGGGAGACTAGACATCTACCACCCCACTATCAGATTAGAGCCATAAGGGAGACTAGACATCTACCACCCCACTACCACTATCAGATTAGAGCGACAAGGGAGACTAGACATCTACCACCACACTACCACTATCAGATTAGAGCCATAAGGGAGACTAGACATCTACCACCCCACTACCACTACCAGATTAGAGCCATAAGGGAGACTAGACATCTACCACCGCACTACCACTATCAAATTAGAGCCATAAGGGAGACTAGACATCTACCACCCCACTACCACTATCAGATTAGAGCCATAAGGGAGACTAGACATCTACCACCCCACTTCCACTATCAAATTAGAGCCATAAGGGAGACTAGACATCTACCAACCCCCTACCACTATCAGATTAGAGCCATAAGGGAGACTAGACATCTACCACCCCACTACCACTATCAGATTAGAGCCACAAGGGAGACTGAACATCTACCACCACACTACCACTATCTGATTAGAGCCATAAGGGAGACTAGACATCTACCACCCCATTACCACTATCAAATTAGAGCCATAAGGGAGGCTAGACATCTACCACCCCACTACCACTATCAGATTAGAGCCATAAGGGAGACTAGACATCTACCACCCCACTACCACTATCAAATTAGAGCCATAAGGGAGACTAGACATCTACCAACCCACTACCACTATCAGATTAGAGCCATAAGGGAGACTAGACATCTACCACCCCACTACCACTATCAGATTAGAGCCATAATGGAGACTAGACATCTACCACCCCACTTCCACTATCAGATGAGAGCCACAAGGGAGAGTAAACATCTACCACCACACTACCACTACCAGATTAGAGCCATAAGGGAGGCTAGACATCTACCACCCCACTACCACTATCAAATTAGAGCCATAAGGGAGACTAGACATCTACCAACCCACTACCACTATCAGATTAGAGCCATAAGGGAGACTAGACATCTACCACCCCACTACCACTATCAGATTAGAGCAATAATGGAGACTAGACATCTACCACCCAACTACCACTATCAGATGAGAGCCACAAGGGAGACTAAACATCTACCACCACACTACCATTACCAGATTAGAGCCATAAGGGAGACTAGACATCTACCACCCCACTACCACTACCAGATTAGAGCCATAAGGGAGACTAGACATCTACCACCCCACTACCACTACCAGATTAGAGCCATAAGGGAGACTAGACATCTACCACCCCACTACCACTATCAGATTAGAACCATAAGGGAGACTAGACATCTACCACCCCACTATCAGATTAGAGCCATAAGGGAGACTAGACATCTACCACCCCACTACCACTATCAGATTAGAGCGACAAGGGAGACTAGACATCTACCACCACACTACCACTATCAGATTAGAGCCATAAGGGAGACTAGACATCTACCACCCCACTACCACTACCAGATTAGAGCCATAAGGGAGACTAGACATCTACCACCACACTACCACTATCAAATTAGAGCCATAAGGGAGACTAGACATCTACCACCCCACTACCACTATCAGATTAGAGCCATAAGGGAGACTAGACATCTACCACCCCACTTCCACTATCAAATTAGAGCCATAAGGGAGACTAGACATCTACCAACCCCCTACCACTATCAGATTAGAGCCATAAGGGAGACTAGACATCTACCACCCCACTACCACTATCAGATTAGAGCCACAAGGGAGACTGAACATCTACCACCACACTACCACTATCTGATTAGAGCCATAAGGGAGACTAGACATCTACCACCCCACTACCACTACCAGACTAGAGCCATAAGGGAGACTAGACATCTACCACCCCACTACCACTACCAGATTAGAGCCATAAGGGAGACTAGACATCTACCACCCCATTACCACTATCAAATTAGAGCCATAACGGAGGCTAGACATCTAACACCCCACTACCACTATCAAATTAGAGCCATACGGGAGACTAGACATCTACCAACCCACTACCACTATCAGATTAGAGCCATGAGGGAGACTAGACATCTACCACCCCACTACCACTATCAGATTAGAGCCATAATGGAGACTAGACATCTACCACCCCACTACCACTATCAGATGAGAGCCACAAGGGAGACTAAACATCTACCACCACACTACCACTACCAGATTAGAGCCATAAGGGAGACTAGACATCTACCACCACACTACCACTACCAGATTAGAGCCATAAGGGAGACTAGACATCTACCACCCCACTACCACTATCAGATTAGAACCATAAGGGAGACTAGACATCTACCACCCCACTATCAGATTAGAGCCATAAGGGAGACTAGACATCTTCCACCCCACTACCACTACCAGATTAGAGCCATAAGGGAGACTAGACATCTACCACCCCACTACCACTATCAAATTAGAGCCATAAGGGAGACTGGACATCTACCACCCCACTACCACTATCAGATTAGAGCCATAAGGGAGTCTAGACATCTACCACCCCAATACCACTACCATATTAGAGCCATGAGGGAGACTAGACATCTACCACCCCACTACCACTATCAAATTAGAGCCATAAGGGAGACTAGACATCTACCAACCCCCTACCACTATCAGATTAGAGCCATAAGGGAGACTAGACATCTACCACCCCACTACCACTATCAGATTAGAGCCAAAATGGAGACTAGACATCTACCACCCCACTACCACTATCAGATTAGAGCCACAAGGGAGACTGGACATCTACCACCACACTACCACTACCAGATTAGAGCCATAAGGGAGACTAGACATCTACCACCCCACTACCACTATCAATTAGAGCCATAAGGGAGACTAGACATCTACCAACCCCCTACCACTATCAGATTAGAGCCATAAGGGAGACTAGACATCTACCACCCCACTACCACTATCAGATTAGAGCCATAATGGAGACTAGACATCTACCACCCCACTACCACTATCAGATTAGAGCCACAAGGGAGACTGGACATCTACCACCACACTACCACTATCAGATTAGAGCCATAAGGGAGACTAGACATCTACCACCCCACTACCACTACCAGATTAGAGCCATAAGGGAGACTAGACATCTACCACCCCACTACCACTATCAAATTAGAGCCATAAGGGAGACTAGACATCTACCACCCCACTACCACTATCAGATTAGAACCATAAGGGAGACTAGACATCTACCACCCCACTATCAGATTAGAGCCATAAGGGAGACTAGACATCTACCACCCCATTACCACTATCAAATTAGAGCCATAATGGAGACTAGACATCTACCAACACACTACCACTATCAAATTAGAGCCATAAGGGAGACTAGACATCTACCAACCCACTACCACTATCAGATTAGAGCCATAAGGGAGACTAGACATCTACCACCCCACTACCACTATCAGATTAGAGCCATAATGGAGACTAGACATCTACCACCCCACTACCACTATCAGATGAGAGCCACAAGGGAGACTAAACATCTACCACCACACTACCACTACCAGATTAGAGCCATAAGGGAGACTAGACATCTACCACCCCACTACCACTACCCGATTAGAGCCATAATGGAGACTAGACATCTACCACCCCACTACCACTATCAAATTAGAGCCATAAGGGAGACTAGACATCTACCACCCCACTATCACTATCAGATTAGAGCCATAAGGGAGACTAGACATCTACCACCCCACTACCACTATCAAATTAGAGCCATAAAGGAGACTAGACATCTACCAACCTACTACCACTATCAGATTAGAGCCATAAGGGAGACTAGACATCTACCACCCCACTATCACTATCAGATTAGAGCCATAAGGGAGACTAGACATCTACCACCCCACTACCACTATCAGATTAGAGCCATAAGGGAGACTAGACATCTACCACCCCACTACCACTATCAAATTAGAGCCATAAGGGAGACTAGACATCTACCAACCCACTACCACTATCAGATTAGAGCCATAAGGGAGACTAGACATCTACCACCCCACTACCACTGTCAGATTAGAGCCATAAGGGAGACTAGACATCTACCACCCCACTACCACTATCAGATTAGAGCCACAAGGGAGACTAGACATCTACCACCACACTACCACTATCAGATTAGAGCCATAAGGGAGACTAGACATCTACCACCCCACTACCACTACCAGATTAGAGCCATAAGGGAGACTAGACATCTACCACCCCACTACCACTACCAAATTAGAGCCATAAGGGAGACTAGACATCTACCACCCCACTACCACTATCAGATTAGAGCCATAAGGGAGTCTAGACATCTACCAACCCACTACCACTACCATATTAGAGCCATAAGGGAGACTAGACATCTACCACCCCACTACCACTATCAAATTAGAGCCATAAGGGAGACTAGACATCTACCACCCCACTACCACTATCAAATTAGAGCCATAAGGGAGCCTAGACATCTACCAACCCACTACCACTATCAGATTAGAGCCATAAGGGAGACTAAACATCTACCACCCCACTACCACTATCAGATTAGAGCCATAATGGAGACTAGACATCTACCACCCCACTACCACTATCAGATGAGAGCCACAAGGGAGACTAGACATCTACCACCACACTACCACTACCAGATTAGAGCCATAAGGGAGACTAGACATCTACCACCCCACTACCACTATCAAATTAGAGCCATAAGGGAGACTGGACATCTACCACCCCACTACCACTATCAGATTAGAGCCATAAGGGAGTCTAGACATCTACCACCCCAATACCACTACCATATTAGAGCCATGAGGGAGACTAGACATCTACCACCCCACTACCACTATCAAATTAGAGCCATAAGGGAGACTAGACATCTACCAACCCCCTACCACTATCAGATTAGAGCCATAAGGGAGACTAGACATCTACCACCCCACTACCACTATCAGATTAGAGCCATAATGGAGACTAGACATCTACCACCCCACTACCACTATCAGATTAGAGCCACAAGGGAGACTGGACATCTACCACCACACTACCACTATCAGATTAGAGCCATAAGGGAGACTAGACATCTACCACCCCACTACCACTACCAGATTAGAGCCATAAGGGAGACTAGACATCTACCACCCCACTACCACTATCAAATTAGAGCCATAAGGGAGACTAGACATCTACCACCCCACTACCACTATCAGATTAGAACCATAAGGGAAACTAGACATCTACCACCCCACTATCCGATTAGAGCCATAAGGGAGACTAGACATCTACCACCCCATTACCACTATCAAATTAGAGCCATAAGGGAGACTAGACATCTACCAACCCACTACCACTATCAAATTAGAGCCATAAGGGAGACTAGACATCTACCAACCCACTACCACTATCAGATTAGAGCCATAAGGGAGACTAGACATCTACCACCCCACTACCACTATCAGATTAGAGCCATAATGGAGACTAGACATCTACCACCCCACTACCACTATCAGATGAGAGCCACAAGGGAGACTAAACATCTACCACCACACTACCACTACCAGATTAGAGCCATAAGGGAGACTAGACATCTACCACCCCACTACCACTACCAGATTAGAGCCATAAGGGAGACTAGACATCTACCACCCCACTACCACTACCAGATTAGAGCCATAAGGGAGACTAGACATCTACCACCCCATTACCACTATCAAATTAGAGCCATAAGGGAGGCTAGACATCTACCACCCCACTACCACTATCAAATTAGAGCCATAAGGGAGACTAGACATCTACCAACCCACTACCACTATCAGATTAGAGCCATAAGGGAGTCTAGACATCTACCACCCCACTACCACTATCAGATTAGAGCCATAAGGGAGACTAGACATCTACCACCCCATTACCACTATCAAATTAGAGCCATAAGGGAGGCTAGACATCTACCACCCCACTACCACTATCAAATTAGAGCCATAAGGGAGACTAGACATCTACCAACCCACTACCACTATCAGATTAGAGCCATAAGGGAGACTAGACATCTACCACCCCACTACCACTGTCAGATTAGAGCCATAATGGAGACTAGACATCTACCACCCCACTACCACTATCAGATGAGAGCCACAAGGGAGACTAAACATCTACCACCACACTACCACTACCAGATTAGAGCCATAAGGGAGACTAGACATCTACCACCCCACTACCACTACCAGATTAGAGCCATAAGGGAGACTAGACATCTACCACCCCATTACCACTATCAAATTAGAGCCATAAGGGAGGCTAGACATCTACCACCCCACTACCACTATCAAATTAGAGCCATAAGGGAGACTAGACATCTACCAACCCACTACCACTATCAGATTAGAGCCATAAGGGAGACTAGACATCTACCACCCCACTACCACTACCAGATTAGAGCCATAAGGGAGACTAGACATCTACCACCCCACTACCACTACCAGATTAGAGCCATAAGGGAGACTAGACATCTACCACCCCACTACCACTACCAGATTAGAGCCATAAGGGAGACTAGACATCTACCACCCCACTACCACTATCAGATTAGAACCATAAGGGAGACTAAACATCTACCACCCCACTATCAGATTAGAGCCATAAGGGAGACTAGACATCTACCACCCCACTACCACTATCAGATTAGAGCCATAATGGAGACTAGACATCTGCCACCCCACTACCACTATCAGATTAGAGCCATAAGGGAGACTAGACATCTACCACCCCACTACCACTACCAGATTAGAGCCATAAGGGAGACTAGACATCTACCACCCCACTACCACTACCAGATTAGAGCCATAAGGGAGACTAGACATCTACCACCCCATTACCACTATCAAATTAGAGCCATAAGGGAGGCCAGACATCTACCACCCCACTACCACTATCAAATTAGAGCCATAAGGGAGACTAGACATCTACCAACCCACTACCACTATCAGATTAGAGCCATAAGGGAGACTAGACATCTACCACCCCACTACCACTATCAGATTAGAGCCATAATGGAGACTAGACATCTACCACCCCACTACCACTATCAGATGAGAACCACAAGGGAGACTAAACATCTACCACCACACTACCACTACCAGATTAGAGCCATAAGGGAGACTAGACATCTACCACCCCACTACCACTACCAGATTAGAGCCATAAGGGAGACTAGACATCTACCACCCCACTACCACTATCAAATTAGAGCCATAAGGGAGACTAGACATCTACCACCCCACTACCACTATCAGATTAGAGCCATAAGGGAGACTAGACATCTACCACCCCACTATCAGATTAGAGCCATAAGGGAGACTAGACATCTACCACCCCATTACCACTATCAAATTAGAGCCATAAGGGAGGCTAGACATCTACCACCCCCCTACCACTATCAAATTAGAGCCATAAGGGAGACTAGACATCTACCAACCCACTACCACTATCAGATTAGAGCCATAAGGGAGACTAGACATCTACCACCCCACTACCACTATCAGATTAGAGCCATAATGGAGACTAGACATCTATCACCCCACTACCACTATCAGATGAGAGCCACAAGGGAGACTAAACATCTACCACCACACTACCACTACCAGATTAGAGCCATAAGGGAGACTAGACATCTACCACCCCACTACCACTACCAGATTAGAGCCATAAGGGAGACTAGACATCTACCACCCCACTACCACTACCAGATTAGAGCCATAAGGGAGACTAGACATCTACCACCCCATTACCACTATCAAATTAGAGCCATAAGGGAGGCTAGACATCTACTACCCCACTACCACTATCAAATTAGAGCCATAAGGGAGACAAGACATCTACGAACCCACTACGACTATCAGATGAGAGCCACAAGGGAGACTAGACATCTACCACCCCACTACCACTATCAGATTAGAGCCATAAGGGAGACTAGACATCTACCACCCCACTATCAGATTAGAGCCATAAGGGAGACTAGACATCTACCACCCCATTACCACTATCAAATTAGAGCCATAAGGGAGGCTAGACATCTACCACCCCCCTACCACTATCAAATTAGAGCCATAAGGGAGACTAGACATCTACCAACCCACTACCACTATCAGATTAGAGCCATAAGGGAGACTAGACATCTACCACCCCACTACCACTATCAGATTAGAGCCATAATGGAGACTAGACATCTATCACCCCACTACCACTATCAGATGAGAGCCACAAGGGAGACTAAACATCTACCACCACACTACCACTACCAGATTAGAGCCATAAGGGAGACTAGACATCTACCACCCCACTACCACTACCAGATTAGAGCCATAAGGGAGACTAGACATCTACCACCCCACTACCACTACCAGATTAGAGCCATAAGGGAGACTAGACATCTACCACCCCATTACCACTATCAAATTAGAGCCATAAGGGAGGCTAGACATCTACTACCCCACTACCACTATCAAATTAGAGCCATAAGGGAGACAAGACATCTACGAACCCACTACGACTATCAGATGAGAGCCACAAGGGAGACTAGACATCTACCACCACACTACCACTATCAGATTAGAGCCATAATGGAGACTAGACATCTACCACCCCACTACCACTACTAGATTAGAGCCATAAGGGAGACTAGACATCTACCACCCCACTACCACTATCAAATTAGAGCCATAAGGGAGACTAGACATCTACCACCCCACTACCACTATCAGATTAGAGCCATAAGGGAGACTAGACATCTACCACCCCACTACCACTATCAAATTAGAGCCATAAGGGAGACTAGACATCTACCAACCCCCTACCACTATCAGATTAGAGCCATAAGGGAGACTAGACATCTACCACCCCACTACCACTATCAGATTAGAGCCATAATGGAGACTAGACATCTACCACCCAACTACCACTATCAGATTAGAGCCACAAGGGAGACTGGACATCTACCACCACACTACCACTATCAGATTAGAGCCATAAGGGAGACTAGACATCTACCACCCCACTACCACTACCAGATTAGAGCCATTAGGGAGACTAGACATCTACCACCCCACTACCACTATCAAATTAGAGCCATAAGGGAGACTAGACATCTACCACCCCACTACCACTATCAGATTAGAACCATAAGGGAGACTAGACATCTACCACCCCACTATCAGATTAGAGCCATAAGGGAGACTAGACATCTACCACCCCACCACCACTATAAGATTAGAGCCATAATGGAGACTAGACATCTACCACCCCACTACCACTATCAGATTAGAGCCACAAGGGAGACTAGACATCTACCACCACACTACCACTATCAGATTAGAGCCATAAGGGAGACTAGACATCTACCACCCCACTACCACTACCAGATTAGAGCCATAAGGGAGACTAGACATCTACCACCCCACTACCACTATCAAATTAGAGCCATAAGGGAGACTAGACATCTACCACCCCACTACCACTATCAGATTAGAGCCATAAGGGAGACTAGACATCTACCACCCCACTATCAGATTAGAGCCATAAGGGAGACTAGACATCTACCACCCCATTACCACTATCAAATTAGAGCCATAAGGGAGGCTAGACATCTACCACCCCACTACCACTATCAAATTAGAGCCATAAGGGAGACTAGACATCTACCAACCCACTACCACTATCAGATTAGAGCCATAAGGGAGACTAGACATCTACCACCCCACTACCACTATCAGATTAGAGCCATAATGGAGACTAGACATCTACCACCCCACTACCACTATCAGATGAGAGCCACAAGGGAGACTAAACATCTACCACCCCACTACCACTATCAGATTAGAACCATAAGGGAGACTAGACATCTACCACCCCACTATCAGATTAGAGCCATAAGGGAGACTAGACATCTACCACCACACTACCACTATCAGATTAGAGCCATAAGGGAGACTAGACATCTACCACCCCACTACCACTACCAGATTAGAGCCATAAGGGTGACTAGACATCTACCACCCCACTACCACTATCAAATTAGAGCCATAAGGGACACTAGACATCTACCACCCCACTACCACTATCAGATTAGAGCCATAAGGGAGACTAGACATCTACCACCCCACTACCACTATCAAATTAGAGCCATAAGGGAGACTAGACATCTACCAACCCCTTACCACTATCAGATTAGAGCCATAAGGGAGACTAGACATCTACCACCCCACTACCACTATCAGATTAGAGCCATAATGGAGACTAGACATCTACCACCCCACTACCACTATCAGATTAGAGCCACAAGGGAGACTGGACATCTACCACCACACTACCACTATCAGATTAGAGCCATAAGGGAGACTAGACATCTACCACCCCACTACCACTACCAGATTAGAGCCATAAGGGAGACTAGACATCTACCACCCCACTACCACTACCAGATTAGAGCCATAAGGGAGACTAGACATCTACCAGCCCATTACCACTATCAAATTAGAGCCATAAGGGAGGCTAGACATCTACCACCCCACTACCACTATCAAATTAGAGCCATAAGGGAGACTAGACATCTACCAACCCCTTACCACTATCAGATTAGAGCCATAAGGGAGACTAGACATCTACCACCCCACTACCACTATCAGATTAGAGCCATAATGGAGACTAGACATCTACCACCCCACTACCACTATCAGATTAGAGCCACAAGGGAGACTGGACATCTACCACCACACTACCACTATCAGAATAGAGCCATAAGGGAGACTAGACATCTACTACCCCACTACCACTACCAGATTAGAGCCATTAGGGAGACTAGACATCTACCACCCCACTACCACTATCAAATTAGAGCCATAAGGGAGACTAGACATCTACCACCCCACTACCACTATCAGATTAGAACCATAAGGGAGACTAGACATCTACCACCCCACTATCAGATTAGAGCCATAAGGGAGACTAGACATCTACCACCCCACCACCACTATAAGATTAGAGCCATAATGGAGACTAGACATCTACCACCCCACTACCACTATCAGATGAGAGCCACAAGGGAGACTAGACATCTACCACCCCACTACCACTATCAGATTAGAGCCATAATGGAGACTAGACATCTACCACCCCACTACCACTATCAGATTAGAGCCATAAGGGAGACTAGACATCTACCACCCCACTACCACTACCAGATTAGAGCCATAAGGGAGACTAGACATCTACCACCCCACTACCACTATCAGATTAGAGCCATAATGGAGACTAGACATCTACCACCCCACTACCACTATCAGATTAGAGCCATAATGGAGACTAGACATCTACCACCCCACTACCACTATCAGATGAGAGCCACAAGGGAGACTAAACATCTACCACCCCACTACCACTATCAGATTAGAACCATAAGGGAGACTAGACATCTACCACCCCACTATCAGATTAGAGCCATAAGGGAGACTAGACATCTACCACCCCACTACCACTACCAGATTAGAGCCATAAGGGAGACTAGACATCTACCACCCCATTACCACTATCAAATTAGAGCCATAAGGGAGGCTAGACATCTACCACCCCATTACCACTATCAAATTAGAGCCATAAGGGAGACTAGACATCTACCAACCCCTTACCACTATCAGATTAGAGCCATAAGGGAGACTAGACATCTACCACCCCACTACCACTATCAGATTAAAGCCATAATGGAGACTAGACATCTACCACCCCACTACCACTATCAGATTAGAGCCACAAGGGAGACTGGACATCTACCACCACACTACCACTATCAGAATAGAGCCATAAGGGAGACTAGACATCTACTACCCCACTACCACTACCAGATTAGAGCCATTAGGGAGACTAGACATCTACCACCCCACTACCACTATCAAATTAGAGCCATAAGGGAGACTAGACATCTACCACCCCACTACCACTATCAGATTAGAACCATAAGGGAGACTAGACATCTACCACCCCACTATCAGATTAGAGCCATAAGGGAGACTAGACATCTACCACCCCACCACCACTATAAGATTAGAGCCATAATGGAGACTAGACATCTACCACCCCACTACCACTATCAGATGAGAGCCACAAGGGAGACTAGACATCTACCACCCCACTACCACTATCAGATTAGAGCCATAATGGAGACTAGACATCTACCACCCCACTACCACTATCAGATGAGAGCCACAAGGGAGACTAGACATCTACCACCCCACTACCACTACCAGATTAGAGCCATAAGGGAGACTAGACATCTACCACCCCACTACCACTATCAGATTAGAGCCATAAGGGAGACTAGACATCTACCACCCCACTACCACTACCAGATTAGAGCCATAAGGGAGACTAGACATCTACCACCCCACTACCACTATCAGATTAGAGCCATAAGGGAGACTAGACATCTACCACCCCACTACCACTATCAGATTAGAGCCATAAGGGAGACTAGACATCTACCACCCCACTACCACTATCAGATGAGAGCCACAAGGGAGACTAGACATCTACCACCCCACTACCACTATCAGATTAGAGCCATAAGGGAGACTAGACATCTACCACCCCACTACCACTACAGATTAGAGCCATAAGGGAGACTAGACATCTACCACCCCACTACCACTATCAGATTAGAGCCATAAGGGAGACTAGACATCTACCACCCCACTACCACTATCAGATTAGAGCCATAAGGGAGACTAGACATCTACCACCCCACTACCACTATCAAATTAGAGCCATAAGGGAGACTAGACATCTACCACCCCACTACCACTATCAGATTAGAGCCATAAGGGAGACTAGACATCTACCACCCCACTACCACTATCAAATTAGAGCCATAATGGAGACTAGACATCTACCACCCCACTACCACTATCAGATTAGAGCCATAAGGGAGACTAGACATCTACCACCCCACTACCACTATCAGATTAGAGCCATAAGGGAGACTAGACATCTACCACCCCACTACCACTATCAGATTAGAGCCATAAGGGAGACTAGACATCTACCACCCCACTACCACTATCAGATTAGAGCCATAAGGGAGACTAGACATCTACCACCCCACTACCACTATCAGATTAGAGCCATAAGGGAGACTAGACATCTACCACCCCACTACCACTACCAGATTAGAGCCATAAGGGAGACTAGACATCTACCACCCCACCACCACTATCAAGATTAGAGCCATAAGGGAGACTAGACATCTACCACCCCACTACCACTATCAGATTAGAGCCACAAGGGAGACTAGACATCTACCACCCCACTACCACTATCAGATTAGAGCCATAAGGGAGACTAGACATCTACCACCCCACTACCACTATCAGATTAGAGCCATAAGGGAGACTAGACATCTACCACCCCACTACCACTACCAGATTAGAGCCATAAGGGAGACTAGACATCTACCACCCCACTACCACTATCAGATTAGAGCCATAAGGGAGACTAGACATCTACCACCCCACTACCACTATCAGATTAGAGCCATAAGGGAGACTAGACATCTACCACCCCACTACCACTATCAGATGAGAGCCACAAGGGAGACTAAACATCTACCACCCCACTACCACTATCAGATTAGAACCATAATGGAGACTAGACATCTACCACCCCACTATCAGATTAGAGCCATAAGGGAGACTAGACATCTACCACCCCACTACCACTATCAGATTAGAGCCATAATGGAGACTAGACATCTACCACCCCACTACCACTATCAGATGAGAGCCACAAGGGAGACTAGACATCTACCACCCCACTACCACTATCAGATTAGAGCCATAAGGGAGACTAGACATCTACCACCCCACTACCACTACCAGATTAGAGCCATAAGGGAGACTAGACATCTACCACCCCACTACCACTATCAGATTAGAGCCATAATGGAGACTAGACATCTACCACCCCACTACCACTATCAGATTAGAGCCACAAGGGAGACTAGACATCTACCACCCCACTACCACTATCAGATTAGAGCCATAAGGGAGACTAGACATCTACCAACCCCACTACCACTATCAGATTAGAGCCATAAGGGAGACTAGACATCTACCACCCCACTACCACTATCAGATTAGAGCCATAATGGAGACTAGACATCTACCACCCCACTACCACTATCAGATTAGAGCCACAAGGGAGACTAGACATCTACCACCCCACCACCACTATCAGATTAGAGCCATAAGGGAGACTAGACATCTACCACCCCACTACCACTACCAGATTAGAGCCACAAGGGAGACTAGACATCTACCACCCCACTACCACTACCAGATTAGAGCCATAAGGGAGACTAGACATCTACCACCCCACTACCACTACCAGATTAGAGCCATAAGGGAGACTAGACATCTACCACCCCACTACCACTATCAAATTAGAGCCATAAGGGAGACTAGACATCTACCAACCCCACTACCACTATCAGATTAGAGCCATAAGGGAGACTAGACATCTACCACCCCACTACCACTATCAGATTAGAGCCATAATGGAGACTAGACATCTACCACCCCACTACCACTATCAGATTAGAGCCACAAGGGAGACTGGACATCTACCACCACACTACCACTATCAGATTAGAGCCATAAGGGAGACTAGACATCTACCACCCCACTACCACTACCAGATTAGAGCCATAAGGGAGACTAGACATCTACCACCCCACTACCACTATCAAATTAGAGCCATAAGGGAGACTACATCTACCACATCACTACCACTATCAGATTAGAGCCATAAGGGAGACTAGACATCTACCACCCCACTACCACTATCAGATTAGAGCCATAATGGAGACTAGACATCTACCACCCCACTACCACTATCAGATGAGAGCCACAAGGGAGACTAAACATCTACCACCCCACTACCACTATCAGATTAGAACCATAAGGGAGACTAGACATCTACCACCCCACTATCAGATTAGAGCCATAAGGGAGAGTAGACATCTACCACCCCACTACCACTATCAGATTAGAGCCATAATGGAGACTAGACATCTACCACCCCACTACCACTATCAGATTAGAGCCACAAGGGAGACTAGACATCTACCACCCCACTATCAGATTAGAGCCATAAGGGAGACTAGACATCTACCACCCCACTACCACTATCAAATTAGAGCCATAAGGGAGACTAGACATCTACCACCCCACTACCACTATCAGATTAGAACCATAAGGGAGACTAGACATCTACCACCCCACTATCAGATTCGAGCCATAAGGGAGACTAGACATCTACCACCCCACCACCACTATAAGATTAGAGCCATAATGGAGACTAGACATCTACCACCCCACTACCACTATCAGATTAGAGCCACAAGGGAGACTAGACATCTACCACCACACTACCACTATCAGATTAGAGCCATAAGGGAGACTAGACATCTACCACCCCACTACCACTACCAGATTAGAGCCATAAGGGAGACTAGACATCTACCACCCCACTACCACTATCAAATTAGAGCCATAAGGGAGACTAGACATCTACCACCCCACTACCACTATCAGATTAGAGCCATAAGGGAGACTAGACATCTACCACCCCACTATCAGATTAGAGCCATAAGGGAGACTAGACATCTACCACCGCACTACCACTACCAGATTAGAGCCATAAGGGAGACTAGACATCTACCACCCCACTACCACTATCAAATTAGAGCAATAAGGGAGACTAGACATCTACCACCCCACTACCACTATCAGATTAGAGCCATAAGGGAGACTAGACATCTACCACCCCACTACCACTATCAAATTAGAGCCATAAGGGAGACTAGACATCTACCAACCCCCTACCACTATCAGATTAGAGCCATAAGGGAGACTAGACATCTACCACCCCACTACCACTATCAGATTAGAGCCATAATGGAGACTAGACATCTACCACCCCACTACCACTATCAGATTAGAGCCACAAGGGAGACTGGACATCTACCACCCCACTACCACTACCAGATTAGAGCCATAAGGGAGACTAGACATCTACCACCCCATTACCACTATCAAATTAGAGCCATAAGGGAGGCTAGACATCTACCACCCCACTACCACTATCAAATTAGAGCCATAAGGGAGACTAGACATCTACCAACCCCTTACCACTATCAGATTAGAGCCATAAGGGAGACTAGACATCTACCACCCCACTACCACTATCAAATTAGAGCCATAAGGGAGACTAGACATCTACCACCCCACTACCACTATCAGATTAGAACCATAAGGGAGACTAGACATCTACCACCCCACTATCAGATTAGAGCCATAAGGGAGACTAGACATCTACCACCCCACCACCACTATAAGATTAGAGCCATAATGGAGACTAGACATCTACCACCCCACTACCACTATCAGATTAGAGCCACAAGGGAGACTAGACATCTACCACCACACTACCACTATCAGATTAGAGCCATAAGGGAGACTAGACATCTACCACCCCACTACCACTACCAGATTAGAGCCATAAGGGAGACTAGACATCTACCACCCCACTACCACTATCAGATTAGAGCCATAATGGAGACTAGACATCTACCGCCCCACTACCACTATCAGATGAGAGCCACAAGGGAGACTAAACATCTACCACCCCACTACCACTATCAGATTAGAACCATAAGGGAGACTAGACATCTACCACCCCACTATCAGATTAGAGCCATAAGGGAGACTAGACATCTACCACCCCACTACCACTATCAGATTAGAGCCATAATGGAGACTAGACATCTACCACCCCACTACCACTATCAGATTAGAGCCACAAGGGAGACTAGACATCTACCACCACACTACCACTATCAGATTAGAGCCATAAGGGAGACTAGACATCTACCACCCCACTACCACTACCAGATTAGAGCCATAAGGGAGACTAGACATCTACCACCCACTACCACTATCAAATTAGAGCCATAAGGGAGACTAGACATCTACCACCCCACTACCACTATCAGATTAGAGACATAAGGGAGACTAGACATCTACCACCCCACTACCACTATCAAATTAGAGCCATAAGGGAAACTAGACATCTACCAACCCCCTACCACTATCAGATTAGAGCCATAAGGGAGACTAGACATCTACCACCCCACTACCACTATCAGATTAGAGCCATAATGGAGACTAGACATCTACCACCCCACTACCACTATCAGATTAGAGCCACAAGGGAGACTAGACATCTACCACCCCACTATCAGATTAGAGCCATAAGGGAGACTAGACATCTACCACCGCACTACCACTACCAGATTAGAGCCATAAGGGAGACTAGACATCTACCACCCCACTACCACTATCAAATTAGAGCCATAAGGGAGACTAGACATCTACCACCCCACTACCACTATCAGATTAGAGCCATAAGGGAGACTAGACATCTACCACCCCACTACCACTATCAAATTAGAGCCATAAGGGAGACTAGACATCTACCAACCCCCTACCACTATCAGATTAGAGCCATAAGGGAGACTAGACATCTACCACCCCACTACCACTATCAGATTAGAGCCATAATGGAGACTAGACATCTACCACCCCACTACCACTATCAGATTAGAGCCACAAGGGAGACTGGACATCTACCACCACACTACCACTATCAGATTAGAGCCATAAGGGAGACTAGACATCTACCACCCCACTACCACTACCAGATTAGAGCCATAAGGGAGACTAGACATCTACCACCCCACTACCACTACCAGATTAGAGCCATAAGGGAGACTAGACATCTACCACCCCATTACCACTATCAAATTAGAGCCATAAGGGAGGCTAGACATCTACCACCCCACTACCACTATCAAATTAGAGCCATACGGGAGACTAGACATCTACCAACCCCTTACCACTATCAGATTAGAGCCATAAGGGAGACTAGACATCTACCACCCCACTACCACTATCAAATTAGAGCCATAAGGGAGACTAGACATCTACCACCCCACTACCACTATCAGATTAGAACCATAAGGGAGACTAGACATCTACCACCCCACTATCAGATTAGAGCCATAAGGGAGACTAGACATCTACCACCCCACCACCACTATAAGATTAGAGCCATAATGGAGACTAGACATCTACCACCCCACTACAACTATCAGATTAGAGCCACAAGGGAGACTAGACATCTACCACCACACTACCACTATCAGATTAGAGCCATAAGGGAGACTAGACATCTACCACCCCACTACCACTACCAGATTAGAGCCATAAGGGAGACTAGACATCTACCACCCCACTACCACTATCAGATTAGAGCCATAATGGAGACTAGACATCTACCACCCCACTACCACTATCAGATGAGAGCCACAAGGGAGACTAAACATCTACCACCCCACTACCACTATCAGATTAGAACCATAAGGGAGACTAGACATCTACCACCCCACTATCAGATTAGAGCCATAAGGGAGACTAGACATCTACCACCCCACTACCACTATCAGATTAGAGCCACAAGGGAGACTAGACATCTACCACCCCACTACCACTATCAGATTAGAGCCACAAGGGAGACTAGACATCTACCACCACACTACCACTATCAGATTAGAGCCATAAGGGAGACTAGACATCTACCACCCCACTACCACTACCAGATTAGAGCCATAAGGGAGACTAGACATCTACCACCCCACTACCACTATCAAATTAGAGCCATAAGGGAGACTAGACATCTACCACCCCACTACCACTATCAGATTAGAGCCATAAGGGAGACTAGACATCTACCACCCCACTACCACTATCAAATTAGAGCCATAAGGGAAACTAGACATCTACCAACCCCCTACCACTATCAGATTAGAGCCATAAGGGAGACTAGACATCTACCACCCCACTACCACTATCAGATTAGAGCCATAATGGAGACTAGACATCTACCACCCCACTACCACTATCAGATTAGAGCCACAAGGGAGACTAGACATCTACCACCACACTACCACTATCAGATTAGAGCCATAAGGGAGACTAGACATCTACCACCCCACTACCACTACCAGATTAGAGCCATAAGGGAGACTAGACATCTACCACCCCACTACCACTATCAAATTAGAGCCATAAGGGAGACTAGACATCTACCACCCCACTACCACTATCAGATTAGAGCCATAAGGGAGACTAGACATCTACCACCCCACTACCACTATCAAATTAGAGCCATAAGGGAAACTAGACATCTACCAACCCCCTACCACTATCAGATTAGAGCCATAAGGGAGACTAGACATCTACCACCCCACTACCACTATCAGATTAGAGCCATAATGGAGACTAGACATCTACCACCCCACTACCACTATCAGATTAGAGCCACAAGGGAGACTGGACATCTACCACCACACTACCACTATCAGATTAGAGCCATAAGGGAGACTAGACATCTACCACCCCACTACCACTACCAGATTAGAGCCATAAGGGAGACTAGACATCTACCACCCCACTACCACTACCAGATTAGAGCCATAAGGGAGACTAGACATCTACCACCCCATTACCACTATCAAATTAGAGCCATAAGGGAGGCTAGACATCTACCACCCCACTACCACTATCAAATTAGAGCCATAAGGGAGACTAGACATCTACCAACCCCTTACCACTATCAGATTAGAGCCATAAGGGAGACTAGACATCTACCACCCCACTACCACTATCAGATTAGAGCCATAATGGAGACTAGACATCTACCACCCCACTACCACTATCAGATTAGAGCCACAAGGGAGACTGGACATCTACCACCACACTACCACTATCAGATTAGAGCCATAAGGGAGACTAGACATCTACCACCCCACTACCACTACCAGATTAGAGCCATTAGGGAGACTAGACATCTACCACCCCACTACCACTATCAAATTAGAGCCATAAGGGAGACTAGACATCTACCACCCCACTACCACTATCAGATTAGAACCATAAGGGAGACTAGACATCTACCACCCCACTATCAGATTCGAGCCATAAGGGAGACTAGACATCTACCACCCCACCACCACTATAAGATTAGAGCCATAATGGAGACTAGACATCTACCACCCCACTACCACTATCAGATTAGAGCCACAAGGGAGACTAGACATCTACCACCACACTACCACTATCAGATTAGAGCCATAAGGGAGACTAGACATCTACCACCCCACTACCACTACCAGATTAGAGCCATAAGGGAGACTAGACATCTACCACCCCACTACCACTATCAAATTAGAGCCATAAGGGAGACTAGACATCTACCACCCCACTACCACTATCAGATTAGAGCCATAAGGGAGACTAGACATCTACCACCCCACTATCAGATTAGAGCCATAAGAGAGACTAGACATCTACCACCCCATTACCACTATCAAATTAGAGCCATAAGGGAGGCTAGACATCTACCACCCCACTACCACTATCAAATTAGAGCCATAAGGGAGACTAGACATCTACCAACCCACTACCACTATCAGATTAGAGCCATAAGGGAGACTAGACATCTACCACCCCACTACCACTATCAGATTAGAACCATAAGGGAGACTAGACATCTACCACCCCACTATCAGATTAGAGCCATAAGGGAGACTAGACATCTACCACCCCACCACCACTATAAGATTAGAGCCATAATGGAGACTAGACATCTACCACCCCACTACCACTATCAGATTAGAGCCACAAGGGAGACTAGACATCTACCACCACACTACCACTATCAGATTAGAGCCATAAGGGAGACTACACATCTACCACCCCACTACCACTACCAGATTAGAGCCATAAGGGAGACTAGACATCTACCACCCCACTACCACTATCAGATTAGAGCCATAATGGAGACTAGACATCTACCACCCCACTACCACTATCAGATGAGAGCCACAAGGGAGACTAAACATCTACCACCCCACTACCACTATCAGATTAGAACCATAAAGGGAGACTAGACATCTACCACCCCACTATCAGATTAGAGCCATAAGGGAGACTAGACATCTACCACCCCACTACCACTATCAGATTAGAGCCATAATGGAGACTAGACATCTACCACCCCACTACCACTATCAGATTAGAGCCACAAGGGAGACTAGACATCTACCACCACTATCAGATTAGAGCCATAAGGGAGACTAGACATCTACCACCCCACTACCACTACCAGATTAGAGCCATAAGGGAGACTAGACATCTACCACCCCACTACCACTATCAAATTAGAGCCATAAGGGAGACTAGACATCTACCACCCCACTACCACTATCAGATTAGAGCCATAAGGGAGACTAGACATCTACCACCCCACTACCACTATCAAATTAGAGCCATAAGGGAGACTAGACATCTACCAACCCCCTACCACTATCAGATTAGAGCCATAAGGGAGACTAGACATCTACCACCCCACTACCACTATCAGATTAGAGCCATAATGGAGACTAGACATCTACCACCCCACTACCACTATCAGATTAGAGCCACAAGGGAGACTGGACATCTACCACCACACTACCACTATCAGATTAGAGCCATAAGGGAGACTAGACATCTACCACCCCACTACCACTACCAGATTAGAGCCATAAGGGAGACTAGACATCTACCACCCCACTACCACTACCAGATTAGAGCCATAAGGGAGACTAGACATCTACCACCCCATTACCACTATCAAATTAGAGCCATAAGGGAGGCTAGACATCTACCACCCCACTACCACTATCAAATTAGAGCCATAAGGGAGACTAGACATCTACCACCCCACTACCACTATCAGATTAGAGCCATAATGGAGACTAGACATCTACCACCCCACTACCACTATCAGATTAGAGCCACAAGGGAGACTGGACATCTACCACCACACTACCACTATCAGATTAGAGCCATAAGGGAGACTAGACATCTACCACCCCACTACCACTACCAGATTAGAGCCATTAGGGAGACTAGACATCTACCACCCCACTACCACTATCAAATTAGAGCCATAAGGGAGACTAGACATCTACCACCCCACTACCACTATCAGATTAGAACCATAAGGGAGACTAGACATCTACCACCCCACTATCAGATTCGAGCCATAAGGGAGACTAGACATCTACCACCCCACCACCACTATAAGATTAGAGCCATAATGGAGACTAGACATCTACCACCCCACTACCACTATCAGATTAGAGCCACAAGGGAGACTAGACATCTACCACCCCACTACCACTACCAGATTAGAGCCATAAGGGAGTCTAGACATCTACCACCCCACTACCACTATCAAATTAGAGCCATAAGGGAGACTAGACATCTACCACCCCACTACCACTATCAGATTAGAGCCATAAGGGAGACTAGACATCTACCACCCCACTATCAGATTAGAGCCATAAGGGAGACTAGACATCTACCACCCCATTACCACTATCAAATTAGAGCCATAAGGGAGGCTAGACATCTACCACCCCACTACCACTATCAAATTAGAGCCATAAGGGAGACTAGACATCTACCAACCCACTACCACTATCAGATTAGAGCCATAAGGGAGACTAGACATCTACCACCCCACTACCACTATCAGATTAGAGCCATAATGGAGACTAGACATCTACCACCCCACTACCACTATCAGATGAGAGCCACAAGGGAGACTAAACATCTACCACCACACTACCACTACCAGATTAGAGCCATAAGGGAGACTAGACATCTACCACCCCACTACCACTACCAGATTAGAGCCATAATGGAGACTAGACATCTACCACCCCACTACCACTACCAGATTAGAGCCATAAGGGAGACTAGACATCTACCACCCCATTACCACTATCAAATTAGAGCCATAAGGGAGGCTAGACATCTACCACCCCACTACCACTATCAAATTAGAGCCATAAGGGAGACTAGACATCTACCAACCCACTACCACTATCAGATTAGAGCCATAAGGGAGACTAGACATCTACCACCCCACTACCACTATCAGATTAGAGCCATAATGGAGACTAGACATCTACCACCCCACTACCACTATCAGATTAGAGCCATACCACCCTGCATACCACTACTGGCTTGCTTCTGAAGCTAAGCAGGGTTGGTCCTGGTCAGGCCCTGGATGGGAGACCAGATGCTGCTGGAAGTGGTGTTGGAGGGCCAGTAGGAGGCACTCTTTCCTCTGGTCTAAAAAATATCCCAATGCCCCAGGGCAGTGATTGGGGACACTGCCCTGTGTAGGGTGCCGTCTTTCGGATGGGACGTTAAACGGGTGTGCTGACTCTCTGAGGTCATTAAAGATCCCATGGCACTTATCGTAAGAGTAGGGGTGTTAACCCCGGTGTCCTGGCTAAATTCCCAATCTGGCCCTCAAACCATCATGGTCACCTAATAATCCCCAGTTTACAATTGGCTCATTCATCCCCCTCCTCTCCCCTGTAACTATTCCCCAGGTCGTTGCTGCAAATGAGAACGTGTTCTCAGTCAACTTACCTGGTAAAATAACGGTAAAATAAAATAAAATAAATAAATAAGGGAGACTAGACATCTACCACCCCACTATCAGATTAGAGCCATAAGGGAGACTAGACATCTACCACCCCATTACAACTATCAAAATAGAGCCATAAGGGAGGCTAGACATCTACCACCACACTACCACTATCAAATTAGAGCCATAAGGGAGACTAGACACCTACCACCCCACTACCACTATCAGATTAGAGCCATAAGGGAGACTAGACATCTACCACCCCACTACCACTACCAGATTAGAGCCATTAGGGAGACTAGACATCTACCACCCCACTACCACTATCAAATTAGAGCCATAAGGGAGACTAGACATCTACCACCCCACTACCACTATCAGATTAGAACCATAAGGGAGACTAGACATCTACCACCCCACTATCAGATTCGAGCCATAAGGGAGACTAGACATCTACCACCCCACCACCACTATAAGATTAGAGCCATAATGGAGACTAGACATCTACCACCCCACTACCACTATCAGATTAGAGCCACAAGGGAGACTAGACATCTACCACCACACTACCACTATCAGATTAGAGCCATAAGGGAGACTAGACATCTACCACCCCACTACCACTACCAGATTAGAGCCATAAGGGAGACTAGACATCTACCACCCCACTACCACTATCAAATTAGAGCCATAAGGGAGACTAGACATCTACCACCCCACTACCACTATCAGATTAGAGCCATAAGGGAGACTAGACATCTACCACCCCACTATCAGATTAGAGCCATAAGGGAGACTAGACATCTACCACCCCATTACCACTATCAAATTAGAGCCATAAGGGAGGCTAGACATCTACCACCCCACTACCACTATCAAATTAGAGCCATAAGGGAGACTAGACATCTACCAACCCACTACCACTATCAGATTAGAGCCATAAGGGAGACTAGACATCTACCACCCCACTACCACTATCAGATTAGAGCCATAATGGAGACTAGACATCTACCACCCCACTACCACTATCAGATGAGAGCCACAAGGGAGACTAAACATCTACCACCACACTACCACTACCAGATTAGAGCCATAAGGGAGACTAGACATCTACCACCCCACTACCACTACCAGATTAGAGCCATAATGGAGACTAGACATCTACCACCCCACTACCACTACCAGATTAGAGCCATAAGGGAGACTAGACATCTACCACCCCATTACCACTATCAAATTAGAGCCATAAGGGAGGCTAGACATCTACCACCCCACTACCACTATCAAATTAGAGCCATAAGGGAGACTAGACATCTACCAACCCACTACCACTATCAGATTAGAGCCATAAGGGAGACTAGACATCTACCACCCCACTACCACTATCAGATTAGAGCCATAATGGAGACTAGACATCTACCACCCCACTACCACTATCAGATTAGAGCCATACCACCCTGCATACCACTACTGGCTTGCTTCTGAAGCTAAGCAGGGTTGGTCCTGGTCAGGCCCTGGATGGGAGACCAGATGCTGCTGGAAGTGGTGTTGGAGGGCCAGTAGGAGGCACTCTTTCCTCTTGTCTAAAAAATATCCCAATGCCCCAGGGCAGTGATTGGGGACACTGCCCTGTGTAGGGTGCCGTCTTTCGGATGGGACGTTAAACGGGTGTGCTGACTCTCTGAGGTCATTAAAGATCCCATGGCACTTATCGTAAGAGTAGGGGTGTTAACCCCGGTGTCCTGGCTAAATTCCCAATCTGGCCCTCAAACCATCATGGTCACCTAATAATCCCCAGTTTACAATTGGCTCATTCATCCCCCTCCTCTCCCCTGTAACTATTCCCCAGGTCGTTGCTGCAAATGAGAACGTGTTCTCAGTCAACTTACCTGGTAAAATAACGGTAAAATAAAATAAAATAAATAAATAAGGGAGACTAGACATCTACCACCCCACTATCAGATTAGAGCCATAAGGGAGACTAGACATCTACCACCCCATTACAACTATCAAAATAGAGCCATAAGGGAGGCTAGACATCTACCACCCCACTACCACTATCAAATTAGAGCCATAAGGGAGACTAGACATCTACCAACCCACTACCACTATCAGATTAGAGCCATAAGGGAGACTAGACATCTACCACCCCATTACCACTATCAGATTAGAGCCATAAGGGAGACTAGACATCTACCACCCCCCTACCACTATCAAATTAGAGCCATAAGAGAGACTAGACATCTACCACCCCACTACCACTATCAGATTAGAGCCATAAGGGAGACAAGACATCTACCACCCCACTACCACTATCAAATTAAAGCCATAAGAGAGACTAGACATTTACCACCCCACTACCACTATCAGATTAGAGCCATAAGGAGACTAGAAATCTACCACCCCACTACCACTATCAAATTAGAGCCATAAGGGAGACTAGACATCTACCAACCCACTACCACTATCAGATTAGAGCCATAAGGGAGACTAGACATCTACCACCCCACTACCACTATCAGATTAGAGCCATAAGTGAGACTAGACATCTACCACCCACAATCAGATTAGAACCATAAGGGAGACTAGACATCTACCACCCCATTACCACTATCAGATTAGAGCCATAAGGGAGACTAGACATCTAACACCCCATTACCACTATCAGATTAGAGCCCTAAGGGAGACTAGACATCTACCACCCCACTACCACTATCAAATTAGAGCCATAAGAGAGACTAGACATCTACCACCCCACTACCACTATCAGATTAGAGCCATAAGGGAGACTAGAAATCTACCACCCCACTACCACTATCAAATTAGAGCCATAAGGGAGACTAGACATCTACCACCCCACTATCAGATTAGAGCCATAAGGGAGACTAGACATCTACCACCCCATTACAACTATCAAAATAGAGCCATAAGGGAGGCTAGACATCTACCACCCCATTACCACTATCAAAATAGAGCCATAAGGGAGGCTAGACATCTACCACCCCACTACCACTATCAAATTAGAGCCATAAGGGAGACTAGACACCTACCACCCCACTACCACTATCAGATTAGAGCAGTAAAGGAGACTAGACATCTACCACCCCACTACCACTATCAGATTAGAGCCATAATGGAGACTAGACATCTACCACCCCACTACCACTATCAGATTAGAGCCACAAGGGAGACTAGACATCTACCACCACACTACCACTATCAGATTAGAGCCATAAGGGAGACTAGACATCTACCAACCCACTACCACTATCAAATTAGAGCCATAAGGGAGACTAGACATCTACCACCCCACTACCACTATCAGATTAGAGCCATAAGGGAGACTAGACATCTACCAACCCACTACCACTATCAGATTAGAGCCATACCACCCTGCATACCACTACTGGCTTGCTTCTGAAGCTAAGCAGGGTTGGTCCTGGTCAGGCCCTGGATGGGAGACCAGATGCTGCTGGAAGTGGTGTTGGAGGGCCAGTAGGAGGCACTCTTTCCTCTGGCCTAAAAAATATCCCAATGCCCCAGGGCAGTGATTGGGGACACTGCTCTGTGTAGGGTGCCGTCTTTCGGATGGGACGTTAAACGGGTGTCCTGACTCTCTGAGGTCATTAAAGATCCCATGGCACTTATCGTAAGATTAGGGGTGTTAACTCCGGTGTCCTGGCTAAATTCCCAATCTGGCCCTCAAACCATCATGGTCACCTAATAATCCCCAGTTTACAATTGTCTCATTCATCCCCCTCCTCTCCCCTGTAACTATTCCCCAGGTCGTTGCTGCAAATGAGAACGTGTTCTCAGTCAACTTACCTGGTAAAATAACGGTAAAATAAAATAAAATAAATAAATAAGGGAGACTAGACATCTACCACCCCATTACAACTATCAAAATTGAGCCATAAGGGAGCCTAGACATCTACCACCCCACTACCACTATCAAATTAGAGCCATAAGGGAGACTAGACACCTACCACCCCACTACCACTATCAGATTAGAGCCATAAGGGAGACTAGACATCTACCACCCCACTACCACTATCAGATTAGAGCCATAAGGGAGACTAGACATCTACCACCCCACTACCACTATCAGATTAGAGCCATAAGGGAGACTAGACATCTACCACCCCACTACCACTACCAGATTAGAGCCATAAGGGAGACTAGACATCTACCACCCCACTACCACTATCAAGTTAGAGCCATAAGAGAGACTAGACATCTACCACCCCACTACCACTATCAGATTAGAGCCATAAGGGAGACTAGAAATCTACCACCCCACTACCACTATCAAATTAGAGCCATAAGGGAGACTAGACATCTACCACCCCACTATCAGATTAGAGCCATAAGGGAGACTAGACATCTACCACCCCATTACCACTATCAAAATAGAGCCATAAGGGAGGCTAGACATCTACCACCCCACTTCCACTATCAAATTAGAGCCATAAGGGAGACTAGACACCTACCACCCCACTATCACTATCAGATTAGAGCCATAAGGGAGACTAGACATCTACCACCCCACTACCACTATCAGATTAGAGCCATAATGGAGACTAGACATCTACCACCCCACTACCACTATCAGATTAGAGCCACAAGGGAGACTAGACATCTACCACCACACTACCACTATCAGATTAGAGCCATAAGGGAGACTAGACATCTACCACCCCACTATCAGATTAGAGCCATAAGGGAGACTAGACATCTACCACCCCATTACAACTATCAAAATAGAGCCATTAGGGAGGCTAGACATCTACCACCCCACTACCACTATCAAATTAGAGCCATAAGGGAGACTAGACACCTACCACCCCACTACCACTATAAGATTAGAGCCATAAGGGAGACTAGACACCTACCACCCCACTACCACTATCAGATTAGAGCCATAAGGGAGACTAGACATCTACCACCCCACTACCACTACCAGATTAGAGCCATAAGGGAGACTAGACATCTACCACCCCACTACAACTATCAGATTAGAGCCACAAGGGAGACTAGACATCTACCACCCCACGACCACTATCAAATTAGAGCCATAAGGGAGACTAGACATCTACCACCCCACTACCACTATCAGATTAGAGCCATAAGGGAGTCTAGACATCTACCACCCCACTACCACTCCCATATTAAAGCCACAAGGGAGACTAGACATCTACCACCCCACTACCACTATCAAATTAGAGCCATAAGGGAGACTAGACATCTACCACCCCAATACCACTATCAGATTAGAGCCACAAGGGAGACTAGACATCTACCACCACACTACCACTATCAGATTAGAGCCATAAGGGAGACTAGACATCTACCACCCCACTACCACTACCAGATTAGAGCCATAAGGGAGACTAGACATCTACCACCCCACTACCACTATAAATTTAGAGCCATAAGGGAGACTAGACAGCTACCACTCCACTACCACTATCAGATTAGAGCCATAAGGGAGACTAGACATCTACCACCCCACTACCACTATCAGATTAGAGCCATAATGGAGACTAGACATCTACCACCCCACTACCACTATCAGATTAGAGCCACAAGGGAGACTAGACATCTACCACCACACTACCACTATCAGATTAGAGCCATAAGGGAGACTAGACATCTACCACCCCACTACCACTACCAGATTAGAGCCACAAGGGAGACTAGACATCTACCACCCCACTACCACTATAAATTTAGAGCCATAAGGGAGACTAAACATCTACCACCCCACTACCACTACCATATTAGAGCCATACGGGAGACTAGACATCTACCACCCCACTACCACTATCAAATTAGAGCCATAAGGGAGACTAGACATCTACCATCCCACTACCACTATCAGATTAGAGCCATAAGGGAGACTAGACATCTACCACCCCACTACCACTATCAGATTAGAGCCATAATGGAGACTAGACATCTACCACCCCACTACCACTATCAGATTAGAGCCACAAGGGAGACTAGACATCTACCACCACACTACCACTATCAGATTAGAGCCATAAGGGAGACTAGACATCTACCACCCCACTACCACTACCAGATTAGAGCCACAAGGGAGACTAGACATCTACCACCCCACTACCACTATAAATTTAGAGCCATAAGGGAGACTAGACAGCTACCACCCCACTACCACTATCAGATTATAGCCATAAGGGAGACTAGACATCTACCACCCCACTACCACTATCAGATTAGAGCCATAAGGGAGACTAGACATCTACCACCCCACTATCAGATTAGAGCCATAAGGGAGACTAGACATCTACCACCCCACTACCACTATCAGATTAGAGCCACAAGGGAGACTAGACATCTACCACCACACTACCACTATCAGATTAGAGCCATCAGGGAGACTAGACATCTACCACCCCACTACCACTACCAGATTAGAGCCACAAGGGAGACTAGACATCTACCACCCCACTACCACTATAAATTTAGAGCCATAAGGGAGACTAGACAGCTACCACCCCACTACCACTATCAGATTATAGCCATAAGGGAGACTAGACATCTACCACCCCACTACCACTATCAGATTAGAGCCATAAGGGAGACTAGACATCTACCACCCCATTACCACTATCAGATTAGAGTCATAAAGGAGACAAGACATCCACCACCCCAATATCTGATTAGAGCCACAAGGCAGACTAAACATCTACTACCCCTCTACCACTATCATATTAGAGCCATAATGGAGACTAGACATCTACCACCCCCCTACCACTATCAGATTAGAGTCATAAAGGAGACTAGACATCTACCACCACACTATCAGATTAGAGCCATAAGGGAGACTAGACATCTACCACCCCACTACCACTACCAGATTAGAGCCAAAAGGGAGACTAGACATCTACCAGCCCACTACCACTACCAGATTAGAGCCATAAGTGAGACTAGACATATACCACCCACAATCAGATTAGAACCATAAGGGAGTCTAGACATCTACCACCCCATTACCACTATCAGATTAGAGCCATAAGAGAGACTAGACATCTACCACCCCATTACCACTATCAGATTAGAGCCATAAGGGAGACTAGACATCTACCACCCCACTACCACTATCAAATTAAAGCCATAAGGGAGACTAGACATCTACCACCCCACTACCACTACCAGATTAGAGCCATAAGGGAGACTAGACATCTACCACCCCACGACCACTATCAAATTAGAGCCATAAGGGAGACTAGACATCTACCACCCCACTACCACTATCAGATTAGAGCCATAAGGGAGTCTAGACATCTACCACCCCACTACCACTCCCATATTAGAGCCACAAGGGAGACTAGACATCTACCACCCCACTACCACTATCAAATTAGAGCCATAAGGGAGACTAGACATCTACCAACCCACTACCACTATCAGATTAGAGCCATAAGGGAGACTAGACATCTACCACCCCACTACCACTATCAGATTAGAGCCATAATGGAGACTAGACATCTACCACCCCACTACCACTATCAGATTAGAGCCACAAGGGAGACTAGACATCTACCACCACACTACCACTATCAGATTAGAGCCATAAGGGAGATTAGACATCTACCACCCCACTACCACTACCAGATTAGAGCCATAAGGGAGACTAGACATCTACCACCCCACTACCACTATAAATTTAGAGCCATAAGGGAGACTAGACAGCTACCACCCCACTACCACTATCAGATTATAGCCATAAGTGAGACTAGACATCTACCACCTCACTACCACTATCAGATTAGAGCCATAATGGAGACTAGACATCTACCACCCCACTACCACTACCATATTAGAGCCACAAGGGAGACTAGACATCTACCACCCCACTACCACTATGAAATTAGAGCCATACGGGAGACTAGACATCTACCAACCCACTACCACTATTAGATTAGAGCCATAAGGGAGACTAGACATCTACCACCCCACTACCACTATCAGATTAGAGCCATAATGGAGACTAGACATCTACCACCCCACTACCACTATCAGATTAGAGCCACAAGGGAGACTAGACATCTACCACCACACTACCACTATCAGAATAGAGCCATAAGGGAGACTAAACATCTACCACCCCACTACCACTACCAGATTAGAGACATAAGGGAGACTAGACATCTACCACCCCACTACCACTATAAATTTAGAGCCATAAGGGAGACTAGACAGCTACCACCCCACTACCACTATCAGATTATAGCCATAAGTGAGACTAGACATCTACCACCCCACTACCACTAACAGATTAGAGCCATAATGGAGACTAGACATCTACCACCCCACTACCACTATCAGATTATAGCCACAAGGGAGACTAGACATCTACCACCACACTACCACTATCAGATTAGAGCCATAAGGGAGACTAGACATCTACCACCCCACTACCACTACCAGATTAGAGCCATAAGGGAGACTAGACATCTACCACCCCACTACCACTACCATATTAGAGCCATAAGGGAGACTAGACATCTACCACCCTCTACCACTATAAATTTAGAGCCATAAGGGAGACTAGACAGCTACCACCCCACTACCACTATCAGATTATAGCCATAAGTGAGACTAGACATCTACCACCCCACTACCACTATTAGATTAGAGACATAATGGAGACTAGACATCTACCACCCCACTACCACTATCAGATTAGAGCCATAAGGGAGACTAGACATCTACCACCCCACTACCACTATCAAATTAGAGCCATAAGGGAGACTAGACATCTACCAACCCACTACCACTATCAGATTAGAGCCATAAGGGAGACTAGACATCTACCACCCCACTACCACTATCAGATTAGAGCCATAATGGAGACTAGACATCTACCACCCCACTACCACTATCAGATTAGAGCCACAAGGGAGACTAGACATCTACCACCAAACTACCACTACCAGATTAGAGCCATAAGGGAGACTAGACATCTACCACCCCACTACCACTATAAATTTAGAGCCATAAGGGAGACTAGACAGCTACCATCCCACTACCACTATCAGATTATAGCCATAAGGGAGACTAGACATCTACCACCCCACTACCACTATCAGATTAGAGCCATAAGGGAGACTAGACATCTACCACCCCATTACCACTATCAGATTAGAGTCATAAAGGAGACAAGACATCCACCACCCCACTATCAGATTAGAGCCACAAGGGAGACTAAACATCTACCACCCCTCTACCACTATCATATTAGAGCCATAATGGAGACTAGACATCTACCACCCCACTACCACTATCAGATTAGAGTCATAAAGGAGACTAGACATCTACCACCCCACTATCAGATTAGAACCATAAGGGAGACTAGACATCTACCACCCCACTACCACTACCAGATTAGAGCCAAAAGGGAGACTAGACATCTACCACCCCACTACCACTACCAGATTAGAGCCATAAGGGAGTGTAGACATCTACCACCCCACTACCACTATCAGATTAGAGCCATAAGGGAGACTAAACATCTACTACCCCACTACCACTATCAGATTAGAGCCATAAGGGAGCCTAGACATCTACCAACCCACTACGACTATCAGATTAGAGCCATAAGTGAGACTAGACATCTACCACCCACAATCAGATTAGAACCATAAGGGAGCCTAGACATCTACCACCCCATTACCACTATCAGATTAGAGCCATAAGAGAGACTAGACATCTACCACCCCATTACCACTATCAGATTAGGGCCATAAGGGAGACTAGACATCTACCACCCCACTACCACTATCAAATTAAAGCCATAAGGGAGACTAGACATCTACCACCCCACTACCACTATCATATTAGAGCCATAAGGGAGACCAGAAAAATACCACCCCACTACCACTATGAAATTAGAGCCATAAGGGAGACTAGACATCTACCACCCCACTACCACTATCAGATTAGAGCCATAAGGGAGACTAGACATCTACCACCCCACTACCACAGCAGATTATAGCCATAAGGGAGACTAGACATCTGCCACCCCACTACCACTATCAAATTAGAGCCATAAGGGAGGCTAGACATCTACCACCCCACTACCACTATCAAATTAGAGCCATAAGGGAGACTAGACACCTACCACCCCACTACCACTATCAGATTAGAGCCATAATGGAGACTAGACATCTACCACCCCACTACCACTATCAGATTAGAGCCATAATGGAGACTAGACATCTACCACCCCACTACCACTATCAGATTAGAGCCACAAGGGAGACTAGACATCTACCACCACACTACCACTATCAAATTAGAGCCATAAGGGAGACTAGACATCTACCACCCCACTACCACTACCAGATTAGAGCCATAAGGGAGACTAGACATCTACCACCCCACGACCACTATCAAATTAGAGCCATAAGGGAGACTAGACATCTACCACCCCACTACCACTATCAGATTAGAGCCATAAGGGAGTCTAGACATCTACCACCCCACTACCACTCCCATATTAGAGCCACAAGGGAGACTAGACATCTACCACCCCATTACCACTATCAAATTAGAGCCATAAGGGAGACTAGACATCTACCAACCCACTACCACTATCAGATTAGAGCCATAAGGGAGACTAGACATCTACCACCCCACTACCACTATCAGATTAGAGCCATAATGGAGACTAGACATCTACCACCCCACTACCACTATCAGATTAGAGCCACAAGGGAGACTAGACATCTACCACCACACTACCACTATCAGAATAGAGCCATAAGGGAGACTAAACATCTACCACCCCACTACCAGTACCAGATTAGAGACATAAGGGAGACTAGACATCTACCACCCCACTACCACTATAAATTTAGAGCCATAAGGGAGACTAGACAGCTACCACCCCACTACCACTATCAGATTATAGCCATAAGTGAGACTAGACATCTACCACCCCACTACCACTAACAGATTAGAGCCATAATGGAGACTAGACATCTACCACCCCACTACCACTATCAGATTATAGCCACAAGGGAGACTAGACATCTACCACCACACTACCACTATCAGATTAGAGCCATAAGGGAGACTAGACATCTACCACCCCACTACCACTACCAGATTAGAGCCATAAGGGAGACTAGACATCTACCACCCCACTACCACTACCATATTAGAGCCATAAGGGAGACTCGACATCTACCACCCTCTACCACTATAAATTTAGAGCCATAAGGGAGACTAGACAGCTACCACCCCACTACCACTATCAGATTATAGCCATAAGTGAGACTAGACATCTACCACCCCACTACCACTATTAGATTAGAGACATAATGGAGACTAGACATCTACCACCCCACTACCACTATCAGATTAGAGCCATAAGGGAGACTAGACATCTACCACCCCACTACCACTATCAAATTAGAGCCATAAGGGAGACTAGACATCTACCAACCCACTACCACTATCAGATTAGAGCCATAAGGGAGACTAGACATCTACCACCCCACTACCACTATCAGATTAGAGCCATAATGGAGACTAGACATCTACCACCCCACTACCACTATCAGATTAGAGCCACAAGGGAGACTAGACATCTACCACCAAACTACCACTATCAGATTAGAGCCATAAGGGAGACTAGACATCTACCACCCCACTACCACTACCAGATTAGAGCCATAAGGGAGACTAGACAGCTACCATCCCACTACCACTATCAGATTATAGCCATAAGGGAGACTAGACATCTACCACCCCACTACCACTATCAGATTAGAGCCATAAGGGAGACTAGACATCTACCACCCCATTACCACTATCAGATTAGAGTCATAAAGGAGACAAGACATCCACCACCCCACTATCAGATTAGAGCCACAAGGGAGACTAAACATCTACCACCCCTCTACCACTATCATATTAGAGCCATAATGGAGACTAGACATCTACCACCCCACTACCACTATCAGATTAGAGTCATAAAGGAGACTAGACATCTACCACCCCACTATCAGATTAGAACCATAAGGGAGACTAGACATCTACCACCCCACTACCACTACCAGATTAGAGCCAAAAGGGAGACTAGACATCTACCACCCCACTACCACTACCAGATTAGAGCCATAAGGGAGTGTAGACATCTACCACCCCACTACCACTATCAGATTAGAGCCATAAGGGAGACTAGACATCTACTACCCCACTACCACTATCAGATTAGAGCCATAAGGGAGCCTAGACATCTACCAACCCACTACGACTATCAGATTAGAGCAATAAGTGAGACTAGACATCTACCACCCACAATCAGATTAGAACCATAAGGGAGCCTAGACATCTACCACCCCATTACCACTATCAGATTAGAGCCATAAGAGAGACTAGACATCTACCACCCCATTACCACTATCAGATTAGAGCCATAAGGGAGACTAGACATCTACCACCCCACTACCACTATCAAATTAAAGCCATAAGGGAGACTAGACATCTACCACCCCACTACCACTATCATATTAGAGCCATAAGGGAGACCAGAAAAATACCACCCCACTACCACTATGAAATTAGAGCCATAAGGGAGACTAGACATCTACCACCCCACTACCACTATCAGATTAGAGCCATAAGGGAGACTAGACATCTACCACCCCATTACCACTATCAGATTAGAGTCATAAAGGAGACAAGACATCCACCACCCCACTATCAGATTAGAGCCACAAGGGAGTCTAAACATCTACCACCCCTCTACCACTATCATATTAGAGCCATAATGGAGACTAGACATCTACCACCCCACTACCACTATCAGATTAGAGTCATAAAGGAGACTAGACATCTACCACCCCACTATCATATTAGAACCATAAGGGAGACTAGACATCTACCACCCCATTACCACTACCAGATTAGAGCCAAAAGGGAGACTAGACATCTACCACCCCACTACCACTACCAGATTAGAGCCATAAGGGAGTGTAGACATCTACCACCCCACTACCACTATCAGATTAGAGCCATAAGGGAGACTAGACATCTACTACCCCACTACCACTATCAGATTAGAGCCATAAGGGAGCCTAGACATCTACCAACCCACTACGACTATCAGATTAGAGCCATAAGTGAGACTAGACATCTACCACCCACAATCAGATTAGAACCATAAGGGAGCCTAGACATCTACCACCCCATTACCACTATCAGATTAGAGCCATAAGAGAGACTAGACATCTACCACCCCATTACCACTATCAGATTAGAGCCATAAGGGAGACTAGACATCTACCACCCCACTACCACTATCAAATTAAAGCCATAAGGGAGACTAGACATCTACCACCCCACTACCACTATCATATTAGAGCCATAAGGGAGACCAGAAAAATACCACCCCACTACCACTATGAAATTAGAGCCATAAGGGAGACTAGACATCTACCACCCCACTACCACTATCAGATTAGAGCCATAAGGGAGACTAGACATCTACCACCCCACTACCACACCAGATTATAGCCATAAGGGAGACTAGACATCTACCACCCCACTACCACTATCAAATTAGAGCCATAAGGGAGGCTAGACATCTACCACCCCACTACCACTATCAAATTAGAGCCATAAGGGAGACTAGACACCTACCACCCAACGACCACTATCAGATTAGAGCCATAAGGGAGACTAGACATCTACCACCCCACTACCACTATCAAATTAGAGCCATAAGGGAGACTAGACACCTACCACCCCACGACCACTATCAGATTAGAGCCATAAGGGAGAATAGACATCTACCACCCCACTACCACTATCAAATTAGAGCCATAAGGGAGACTAGACATCTACCGCACCACTACCACTACCAGATTAGAGCCATAAGGGAGACTAGACATCTACCACCCCACTACCACTATAAATTTAGAGCCATAAGGGAGACTAGACAGCTACCACCCCACTACCACTATCAGATTATAGCCATAAGGGAGACTATACATCTACCACCCCACTACCACTATCAGATTAGAGCCATAAGGGAGACTAGACATCTACCACCCCATTACCACTATCAGATTAGAGCCACAAGGGAGACTAGACATCTACCACCACACTACCACTATCAGATTAGAGCCATAAGGGAGACTAGACATCTACCACCCCACTATCAGATTAGAGCCATAAGGGAGACTAGACATCTACCACCCCATTACCACTATCAAAATAGAGCCATAAGCGAGGCTAGACATCTACCACCCCACTACCACTATCAAATTAGAGCCATAAGGGAGACTAGACACCTACCACCCCACTACCACTATCAGATTAGAGCCATAAGGGAGACTCGACATCTACCACCCACAATCAGATTAGAACCATAAGGGAGCCTAGACATCTACCACCCCATTACCACTATCAGATTAGAGCCATAAGAGAGACTAGACATCTACCACCCCATTACCACTATCAGATTAGAGCCATAAGGGAGACTAGACATCTACCACCCCATTACCACTATCAGATTAGAGCCATAAGGGAGACTAGACATCTACCATCCCATTACCACTATCAGATTAGAGCCATAAGGGAGACTAGACATCTACCACCCCACTACCACTATCAGATTAGAGCCATAAGGGAGGCTAGACATCTACCACCCCATTACCACTATCAAATTAGAGGCATAAGGGAGACTAGACACCTACCACCCCACGACCACTATCAGATTAGAGCCATAAGGGAGACTAGACATCTACCACCCCACTATCATATTAGAGCCATAAGGGAGACTAGACGTCTACCACCCCATTACCACTATCAAATTAGAGCCATAAGGGAGGCTAGACATCTACCACCCCACTACCACTATCAAATTAGAGCCATAAGGGAGACTAGACACCTACCACCCCACGACCACTATCAGAATAGAGCCATAAGGGAGACTAGACATCTACCACCCCGCTATCAGATTAGAGCCATGAGGGAGTCTAGACATCTACCACACCACTACCACTATCAGATTAGAGCCACAAGGGAGACTAGACATCTACCACCACACTACCACTATCAGATTAGAGCCATAAGGGAGACAAGACATCTACCACCCCACTACCAATTCCAGATTAGAGCCATAAGGGAGTCTAGACATCTACCACACCACCACCACTATCAAATTAGAGCCCTAAGGGAGACTAGACATCTACCACTCCACCACCACTATCAGATTAGAGCCATAAGGGAGATAGACATCTACCACCCACTATCAGATTAGAACCATAAGGGTTACTAGACATCTACCACCCCACTACCAATATCAAATTAGAGCCATAAGGGAGCTTAGACATCTACCAACCCACTACCACTATCAGAGTAGAGCCATAAGGGAGAATAGACATCTACCACCCACTATCAGATTAGAACCATAAGGGAGACTAGACATCTACCACCCCACTACCACTATCAAATTAGAGCCATAAGGGAGACTAGACATTTTCCACCCCACTACCACTATCAGATTAGAGCCATAAGGGAGCTTAGACATCTACCACCCCACTACCACTATCAGATTAGAGCCATAAGGGAGACTAGACATCTACCACCCCACTACCACTATCAGATTAGAGCCACAAGGGAGACTAGACATCTACCACCACACTACCACTAAGAGATTAGAGCCATAAGGGAGACTAGACATCTACCACCCGACTACCACTATCAGATTAGAGCCATTAGGGAGACTAGACATCTACCACCCCACTACCACTATCAGATTAGAGCCATAAGGGAGACTAGACATCTACCACCCCACTACCACTATCAGATTAGAGCCATAAGGGAGACTAGACATCTACCACTCCATTACCACTATCAGATTAGCGTCATAAAGGAGACAAGACATCTACCAACCCGCTATCAGATTAGAGCCATAAGGGAGACTAGACATCTACCACCCCACTACCACTATCAAATTAGAGCCATAAGGGAGACAAGACATCTACCAACCCACTACCAGTATCAGATTAGAGCCATAATGGAGACTAGACATCAACTACCACACTACCACTATCAGATTAGAGCCACAAGGGAGACTAGACATCTACCACCCCACTACCACTATCAAATTAGAGCCATAAGGGAGACTAGACATCTACCACCCCACTACCACTATCAGATTAGAGCCATTAGGGAGACTAGACATCTACCACCCTACTATCAGATTAGAGCCATAAGGGAGACTAGACATCTACCACCTCGCTACCACTATCAGATTAGAACCATAAGGGAGACAAGACATCTACCACCCACTATCAGATTAGAACCATAAGGGAGACTAAAAATCTACCACCCCACTACCAATATCAAATTTGAGCCATAAGGGAGATTAGACATCTACCAACCCACTACCACTATCAGAGTAGAGCCATAAGGGAGAAAAGACATCTACCACCCACTATCAGATTAGAACCATAAGGGAGACTAGACATCTACCACCCCACTACCACTATCAAATTAGAGCCATAAGGGAGACTAGACATCTACCACCCCACTACCAATTCCAGATTAGAGCCATAAGGGAGTCTAGACATCTACCACACCACCACCACTATCAAATTAGAGCCCTAAGGGAGACTAGACATCTACCACTCCACTACCACTATCAGATTAGAGCCATAAGGGAGACTAGACATCTACCACCCCACTACCACTATCAGATTAGAGCCATAAGGGAGACTAGACATCTACCACCCCATTACCACTATCAGATTAGAGTCATAAAGGAGACAAGACATCTACCACCCACTATCAGATTAGAACCATAAGGGAGACTAGACATCTACCAACCCACTACCACTATCAGAGTAGAGCCATAAGGGAGAATAGACATCTACCACCCACTATCAGATTAGAACCATAAGGGAGCTTAGACATCTACCACCCCACTACCACTATCAAATTAGAGCCATAAGGGAGACTAGACATTTTCCACCCCACTACCACTATCAGATTAGAGCCATAAGGGAGCCTAGACATCTACCACCCCACTACCACTATCAAATTAGAGCCATAAGGGAGACTAGACATCTACCAACCCACTACCACTATCAGAGTAGAGCCATAAGGGAGAATAGACATCTACCACCCACTATCAGATTAGAGCCATAAGGGAGACTAGACATCTACCACCCCACTACCACTATCAGATTAGAGCCACAAGGGAGACTAGACATCTACCACCACACTACCACTAAGAGATTAGAGCCATAAGGGAGACTAGACATCTACCACCCGACTACCACTATCAGATTAGAGCCATTAGGGAGACTAGACATCTACCACCCCACTACCACTATCAAATTAGAGCCGTAAGGGAGACTAGACATCTACCACCCCACTACCACTATCAGATTAGAGCCATAAGGGAGACTAGACATCTACCACCCACTATCAGATTAGAACCATAAGGGAGACTAGACATCTACCACCCCATTACCACTATCAGGTTAGAGCCATAAGGGAGACTAAACATCTACCACCCCACTATCACTATCAAATTAGAGCCATTAGGGAGACTAGACATGTACCACCCCACTACCACTATCAGATTAGAGCCATAAGGGAGACTAGACATCTACCACCCCGCTATCAGATTAGAGCCATGAGGGAGTCTAGACATCTACCACACCACTACCACTATCAGATTAGAGCCACAAGGGAGACTAGACATCTACCACCACACTACCACTATCAGATTAGAGCCATAAGGGAGACAAGACATCTACCACCCCACTACCAATTCCAGATTAGAGCCATAAGGGAGTCTAGACATCTACCACACCACCACCACTATCAAATTAGAGCCCTAAGGGAGACTAGACATCTACCACTCCACCACCACTATCAGATTAGAGCCATAAGGGAGATAGACATCTACCACCCACTATCAGATTAGAACCATAAGGGTTACTAGACATCTACCACCCCACTACCAATATCAAATTAGAGCCATAAGGGAGCTTAGACATCTACCAACCCACTACCACTATCAGAGTAGAGCCATAAGGGAGAATAGACATCTACCACCCACTATCAGATTAGAACCATAAGGGAGACTAGACATCTACGACCCCACTACCACTATCAAATTAGAGCCATAAGGGAGACTAGACATTTTCCACCCCACTACCACTATCAGATTAGAGCCATAAGGGAGCTTAGACATCTACCACCCCACTACCACTATCAGATTAGAGCCATAAGGGAGACTAGACATCTACCACCCCACTACCACTATCAGATTAGAGCCACAAGGGAGACTAGACATCTACCACCACACTACCACTAAGAGATTAGAGCCATAAGGGAGACTAGACATCTACCACCCGACTACCACTATCAGATTAGAGCCATTAGGGAGACTAGACATCTACCACCCCACTACCACTATCAGATTAGAGCCATAAGGGAGACTAGACATCTACCACCCCACTACCACTATCAGATTAGAGCCATAAGGGAGACTAGACATCTACCACTCCATTACCACTATCAGATTAGCGTCATAAAGGAGACAAGACATCTACCAACCCGCTATCAGATTAGAGCCATAAGGGAGACTAGACATCTACCACCCCACTACCACTATCAAATTAGAGCCATAAGGGAGACAAGACATCTACCAACCCACTACCAGTATCAGATTAGAGCCATAATGGAGACTAGACATCAACTACCACACTACCACTATCAGATTAGAGCCACAAGGGAGACTAGACATCTACCACCCCACTACCACTATCAAATTAGAGCCATAAGGGAGACTAGACATCTACCACCCCACTACCACTATCAGATTAGAGCCATTAGGGAGACTAGACATCTACCACCCTACTATCAGATTAGAGCCATAAGGGAGACTAGACATCTACCACCTCGCTACCACTATCAGATTAGAACCATAAGGGAGACAAGACATCTACCACCCACTATCAGATTAGAACCATAAGGGAGACTAAAAATCTACCACCCCACTACCAATATCAAATTAGAGCCATAAGGGAGATTAGACATCTACCAACCCACTACCACTATCAGAGTAGAGCCATAAGGGAGAAAAGACATCTACCACCCACTATCAGATTAGAACCATAAGGGAGACTAGACATCTACCACCCCACTACCACTATCAAATTAGAGCCATAAGGGAGACTAGACATCTACCACCCCACTACCAATTCCAGATTAGAGCCATAAGGGAGTCTAGACATCTACCACACCACCACCACTATCAAATTAGAGCCCTAAGGGAGACTAGACATCTACCACTCCACTACCACTATCAGATTAGAGCCATAAGGGAGACTAGACATCTACCACCCCACTACCACTATCAGATTAGAGCCATAAGGGAGACTAGACATCTACCACCCCATTACCACTATCAGATTAGAGTCATAAAGGAGACAAGACATCTACCACCCACTATCAGATTAGAACCATATGGGAGACTAGACATCTACCACCCCACTACCACTATCAAATTAGAGCCATAAGGGAGACTAGACATCTACCAACCCACTACCACTATCAGAGTAGAGCCATAAGGGAGAATAGACATCTACCACCCACTATCAGATTAGAACCATAAGGGAGCTTAGACATCTACCACCCCACTACCACTATCAAATTAGAGCCATAAGGGAGACTAGACATTTTCCACCCCACTACCACTATCAGATTAGAGCCATAAGGGAGCCTAGACATCTACCACCCCACTACCACTATCAAATTAGAGCCATAAGGGAGACTAGACATCTACCAACCCACTACCACTATCAGAGTAGAGCCATAAGGGAGAATAGACATCTACCACCCACTATCAGATTAGAGCCATAAGGGAGACTAGACATCTACCACCCCACTACCACTATCAGATTAGAGCCACAAGGGAGACTAGACATCTACCACCACACTACCACTAAGAGATTAGAGCCATAAGGGAGACTAGACATCTACCACCCGACTACCACTATCAGATTAGAGCCATTAGGGAGACTAGACATCTACCACCCCACTACCACTATCAAATTAGAGCCGTAAGGGAGACTAGACATCTACCACCCCACTACCACTATCAGATTAGAGCCATAAGGGAGACTAGACATCTACCACCCCACTACCACTATCAGATTAGAGCCATAAGGGAGACTAGACATCTACCACCCCCTTACCACTATCAGATTAGAGTCATAAAGGAGACAAGACATCTACCAACCCGCTATCAGATTAGAGCCATAAGGGAGACTAGACATCTACCACCCCACTACCACTATCAAATTAGAGCCATAAGGGAGACTAGACATCTACCAACCCACTACCAGTATCAGATTAGAGCCATAATGGAGACTAGACATCTACTACCACACTACCACTATCAGATTAGAGCCACAAGGGAGACTAGACATCTACCACCCCACTACCACTATCAAATTAGAGCCATAAGGGAGACTAGACATCTACCACCCCACTACCACTATCAGATTAGAGCCATAAGGGAGACTAGACATCTACCACCCTACTATCAGATTAGAGCCATAAGGGAGACTAGACATCTACCACCTCGCTACCACTATCAGATTATAACCATAAGGGAGACTAGACATCTACCACCCACTATCAGATTAGAACCATAAGGGAGACTAAAAATCTACCACCCCACTACCAATATCAAATTAGAGCCATAAGGGAGATTAGACATCTACCAACCCACTACCACTATCAGAGTAGAGCCATAAGGGAGAATAGACATCTACCACCCACTATCAGATTAGAACCATAAGGGAGACTAGACATCTACCACCCCACTACCACTATCAAATTAGAGCCATAAGGGAGACTAGACATTTTCCACCCCACTACCACTATCAGATTAGAGCCATAAGGGATCCTAGACATCTACCACCCCACTACCACTATCAGATTAGAGCCATAAGGGATCCTAGACATCTACCACCCACTATCAGATTAGAACCATAAGGGAGACTAGACATCTACCACCCCATTACCACTATCAGATTAGAGCCATAAGGGCTACTAAACATCTACCACCCCACTACCACTATCAAATTAGAGCCATTAGGGAGCCTAGACATGTACCACCCCACTACCACTATCAGATTAGAGCCATAAGGGAGACTAGACATCTACCACCCGCTATCAGATTAGAGCCATAAGGGAGTCTAGACATCTACCACACCACTACCACTATCAGATTAGAGCCACAAGGGAGACTAGACATCTACCACCCAACTACCAATTCCAGATTAGAGCCATAAGGGAGTCTAGACATCTACCACCCCACCACCACTATCAAATTAGAGCCGTAAGGGAGACTAGACATCTACCACTCCACTACCACTATCAGATTAGAGCCATAAGGGAGAATAGACATCTACCACCCACTATCAGATTAGAACCATAAGGGAGACTAGACATCTACCACCCCACTACCACTATCAGATTAGAGCCACAAGGGAGACTAGACATCTACCACCACACTACCACTATCAGATTAGAGCCATAAGGGAGACTAGACATCTACCACCCGACTACCACTATCAGATTAGAGCTATAAGGGAGACTAGACATCTGCCACCCCACTACCACTATCAAATTAGAGCCGTAAGGGAGACTAGACATCTACCACCCCACTACCACTATCAGATTAGAGCCATAAGGGAGACTAGACATCTACCACCCCACTACCACTATCAGATTAGAGCCATAAGGGAGACTAGACATCTACCACCCGACTACCACTATCAGATTAGAGCTATAAGGGAGACTAGACATCTGCCACCCCACTACCACTATCAAATTAGAGCCGTAAGGGAGACTAGACATCTACCACCCCACTACCACTATCAGATTAGAGCCATAAGGGAGACTAGACATCTACCACCCCATTATCACTATCAGATTAGAGTCATAAGGGAGACAAGCCATCTACCAACCCACTATCAGATTAGAGCCATAAGGGAGACTAGACATCTACCCCCCCACTACCACTATCAAATTAGAGCCATAAGGTAGACTAGACATCTACCAACCCACTCCACTATCAGATTAGAGCCATAGGGGAGACTAGACATCTACCACCCCACTACCACTATCAGATTAGAGCCACAAGGGAGACTAGACATCTACCACCCCACTACCACTATCAAATTAGAGCCGTAAGGGAGACTAGACATCTACCACCCCACTACCACTATCAGATTAGAGCCATAAGGGACACTAGACATCTACAACCCTACTATCAGATTAGAGCCATAAGGGAGACTAGACATCTACCACCTCTCTACCACTATCAGATTAGAACCATAAGGGAGACTAGACATCTACCACCCACTATCAGATTAGAACCATAAGGGAGACTAGACATCTACCACCCCATTACCACTATCAGGTTAGAGCCATAAGGGAGAATAGACATCTACCACCCCACTACCACTATCAGATTAGAGCCATAAGGGAGACTAGACATCTACCACCCTACTATCAGATTAGAGCCATAAGGGAGACTAGACATCTACCACCTCGCTACCACTATCAGATTAGAACCATAAGGGAGACTAGACATCTACCACCCACTATCAGATTAGAACCATAAGGGAGACTAGACATCTACCACCCCATTACCACTATCAGATTAGAGCCATAAGGGAGACTAAACATCTACCACCCCACTACCACTATCAAATTAGAGCCATTAGGGAGAATAGATATGTACCACCCCACTACCACTATCAGATTAGAGCCATAAGGGAGACTAGACATCTACCACCCCGCTATCAGATTAGAGCCATAAGGGAGTCTAGACATCTACCACACCACTACCACTATCAGATTAGAGCCACAAGGGAGACTAGACATCTACCACCCCACTACCAATTCCGGATTAGAGCCATAAGGGAGTCTAGACATCTACCACCCCACCACCACTATCAAATTAGAGCCGTAAGGGAGACTAGACATCTACCACTCCACTACCACTATCAGATTAGAGCCATAAGGGAGACAAGACATCTACCAACCCACTATCAGATTAGAGCAATAAGGGAGACTAGACATCTACCACCCCACTACCACTATCAAATTAGAGCCATAAGGGAGACTAGACATCTACCAACCCACTCCACTATCAGATTAGAGCCATAATGGAGACTAGACATCTACCATCCCACTACCACTATCAGATTAGAGCCATAAGGGAGACTAGACATCTACCACCCCACTACCACTATCAGATTAGAGCCATAAGGGAGACTAGACATCTACCACCCCACTACCACTATCAGATTAGAGCCATAAAGGAGACTAGACATCTACCACCCCACTACCACTATCAGATTAGAGCCACAAGGGTGACTAGACATCTACCACCCCACTACCACTATCAAATTAGAGCCATATGGGAGACTAGACATCTACCACCCCACTACCACTATCAGATTAGAGTCATAAAGGAGACAAGACATCTACCAACCCACTATCAGATTAGAGCCATAAGGGAGACTAGACATCTACCACCCCACTACCACTATCAAATTAGAGCCTTAAGGGAGACTAGACATCTACCAACCCACTCCACTATCAGATTAGAGCCATAATGGAGACTAGACATCTACCACCCCACTACCACTATCAGATTAGAGCCACAAGGGTGACTAGACATCTACCACCCCACTACCACTATCAAATTAGAGCCATATGGGAGACTAGACATCTACCACCCCACTACCACTATCAGATTAGAGCCATAAGGGAGACTAGACATCTACCACCCTACTATCAGATTAGAGCCATAAGGGAGACTAGACATCTACCACCCACTATCAGATTAGAACCATAAGGGAGACTAGACATCTACCACCCCATTACCACTATCAGGTTAGAGCCATAAGGGAGACTAAACATCTACCACCCCACTACCACTATCAAATTAGAGCCATTAGGGAGACTAGACATGTACCACCCCACTACCACTATCAGATTAGAGCCATAAGGGAGACTAGACATCTACCACATCACTACCACTATCAGATTAGAGCCACAAGGGAGACTAGACATCTACCACCACACTACCACTATCAGATTAGAGCCATAAGGGAGACAAGACATCTACCACCCCACTACCAATTCCAGATTAGAGCCATAAGGGAGTCTAGACATCTACCACCCCACCACCACTATCAAATTAGAGCCGTAAGGGAGACTAGACATCTACCACCCACTATCAGATTAGAACCATAAGGGAGACTAGACATCTACCACCCCACTACCACTATCAAATTAGAGCCATAAGGGAGACTAGACATTTTCCACCCCACTACCACTATCAGATTAGAGCCATAAGGGAGCCTAGACATCTACCACCCCACTACCACTATCAGATTAGAGCCATAAGGGAGACTAGACATCTACCACCCCATTACCACTATCAGGTTAGAGCCATAAGGGAGACTAAACATCTACCACCCCACTACCACTATCAAATTAGAGCCATTAGGGAGACTAGACATGTACCACCCCACTACCACTATCAGATTAGAGCCATAAGGGAGACTAGACATCTACCACATCACTACCACTATCAGATTAGAGCCACAAGGGAGACTAGACATCTACCACCACACTACCACTATCAGATTAGAGCCATAAGGGAGACAAGACATCTACCACCCCACTACCAATTCCAGATTAGAGCCATAAGGGAGTCTAGACATCTACCACCCCACCACCACTATCAAATTAGAGCCGTAAGGGAGACTAGACATCTACCACTCCACTACCACTATCAGATTAGAGCCATAAGGGAGACTAGACATCTACCACCCACTATCAGATTAGAACCATAAGGGAGACTAGACATCTACCACCCCACTACCACTATAAATTAGAGCCATAAGGGAGACTAGACATTTTCCAACCCACTACCACTATCAGATTAGAGCCATAAGGGAGCCTAGACATCTACCACACCACTACCACTATCAGATTAGAGCCATAAGGGAGACTAGACATCTACCACCCCACTACCACTATCAGATTAGAGCCATAAGGGAGACTAGACATCTACCACCCCACTACCACTACCAGATTAGAGCCATAAGGGAGTCTAGACATCTACCACCTCACTACCAATATCAAATTAGAGCCATAAGGGAGACTAGACATCTACCAACCCACTACCACTATCAGATTAGAGACATAAGGGAGAATAGACATCTACCACCCACTATCAGATTAGAACCATAAAGGAGACTAGACATTTTCCACCCCACTACCACTATCAAATTAGAGCCATAAGGGAGACTAGACATTTTCCACCCCACTACTACTATCAGATTAGAGCCAGAAGGGAGACTAGACATCTACCACCCCACTACCACTATCAGATTAGAGCCATAAGGGAGACTAGACATCTACCACCCCACTACCACTATCAGATTAGAGCCACAAGGGAGACTAGACATCTACCACCACACTACCACTATCAGATTAGAGCCATAAGGGAGACTAGACATCTACCACCCGACTACCACTATCAGATTAGAGCCATAAGGGAGACTAGACATCTACCACCCCATTACCACTATCAGGTTAGAGCCATAAGGGAGACTAAACATCTACCACCCCACTACCACTATCAAATTAGAGCCATTAGGGAGACTAGACATGTACCACCCCACTACCACTATCAGATTAGAGCCATAAGGGAGACTAGACATCTACCACATCACTACCACTATCAGATTAGAGCCACAAGGGAGACTAGACATCTACCACCACACTACCACTATCAGATTAGAGCCATAAGGGAGACAAGACATCTACCACCCCACTACCAATTCCAGATTAGAGCCATAAGGGAGTCTAGACATCTACCACCCCACCACCACTATCAAATTAGAGCCGTAAGGGAGACTAGACATCTACCACTCCACTACCACTATCAGATTAGAGCCATAAGGGAGACTAGACATCTACCACCCACTATCAGATTAGAACCATAAGGGAGACTAGACATCTACCACCCCACTACCACTATAAATTAGAGCCATAAGGGAGACTAGACACTTTCCAACCCACTACCACTATCAGATTAGAGCCATAAGGGAGCCTAGACATCTACCACACCACTACCACTATCAGATTAGAGCCATAAGGGAGACTAGACATCTACCACCCCACTACCACTATCAGATTAGAGCCATAAGGGAGACTAGACATCTACCACCCCACTACCACTACCAGATTAGAGCCATAAGGGAGTCTAGACATCTACCACCTCACTACCACTATCAGATTAGAGACATAAGGGAGAATAGACATCTACCACCCACTATCAGATTAGAACCATAAAGGAGACTAGACATTTTCCACCCCACTACCACAATCAAATTAGAGCCATAAGGGAGACTAGACATTTTCCACCCCACTACTACTATCAGATTAGAGCCAGAAGGGAGACTAGACATCTACCACCCCACTACCACTATCAGATTAGAGCCATAAGGGAGACTAGACATCTACCAACCCACTACCACTATCAGATTAGAGACATAAGGGAGAATAGACATCTACCACCCACTATCAGATTAGAACCATAAAGGAGACTAGACATTTTCCACCCCACTACCACAATCAAATTAGAGCCATAAGGGAGACTAGACATTTTCCACCCCACTACTACTATCAGATTAGAGCCAGAAGGGAGACTAGACATCTACCACCCCACTACCACTATCAGATTAGAGCCATAAGGGAGACTAGACATCTACCACCCCACTACCACTATCAGATTAGAGCCACAAGGGAGACTAGACATCTACCACATCACTACCACTATCAGATTAGAGCCACAAGGGAGACTAGACATCTACCACCACACTACCACTATCAGATTAGAGCCATAAGGGAGACAAGACATCTACCACCCCACTACCAATTCCAGATTAGAGCCATAAGGGAGTCTAGACATCTACCACCCCACCACCACTATCAAATTAGAGCCGTAAGGGAGACTAGACATCTACCACCCACTATCAGATTAGAACCATAAGGGAGACTAGACATCTACCACCCCACTACCACTATCAAATTAGAGCCATAAGGGAGACTAGACATTTTCCACCCCACTACCACTATCAGATTAGAGCCATAAGGGAGCCTAGACATCTACCACCCCACTACCACTATCAGATTAGAGCCATAAGGGAGACTAGACATCTACCACCCCATTACCACTATCAGGTTAGAGCCATAAGGGAGACTAAACATCTACCACCCCACTACCACTATCAAATTAGAGCCATTAGGGAGACTAGACATGTACCACCCCACTACCACTATCAGATTAGAGCCATAAGGGAGACTAGACATCTACCACATCACTACCACTATCAGATTAGAGCCACAAGGGAGACTAGACATCTACCACCACACTACCACTATCAGATTAGAGCCATAAGGGAGACAAGACATCTACCACCCCACTACCAATTCCAGATTAGAGCCATAAGGGAGTCTAGACATCTACCACCCCACCACCACTATCAAATTAGAGCCGTAAGGGAGACTAGACATCTACCACTCCACTACCACTATCAGATTAGAGCCATAAGGGAGACTAGACATCTACCACCCACTATCAGATTAGAACCATAAGGGAGACTAGACATCTACCACCCCACTACCACTATAAATTAGAGCCATAAGGGAGACTAGACATTTTCCAACCCACTACCACTATCAGATTAGAGCCATAAGGGAGCCTAGACATCTACCACACCACTACCACTATCAGATTAGAGCCATAAGGGAGTCTAGACATCTACCACCTCACTACCAATATCAAATTAGAGCCATAAGGGAGACTAGACATCTACCAACCCACTACCACTATCAGATTAGAGACATAAGGGAGAATAGACATCTACCACCCACTATCAGATTAGAACCATAAAGGAGACTAGACATTTTCCACCCCACTACCACTATCAAATTAGAGCCATAAGGGAGACTAGACATTTTCCACCCCACTACTACTATCAGATTAGAGCCAGAAGGGAGACTAGACATCTACCACCCCACTACCACTATCAGATTAGAGCCATAAGGGAGACTAGACATCTACCACCCCACTACCACTATCAGATTAGAGCCACAAGGGAGACTAGACATCTACCACCACACTACCACTATCAGATTAGAGCCATAAGGGAGACTAGACATCTACCACCCGACTACCACTATCAGATTAGAGCCATAAGGGAGACTAGACATCTACCACCCCATTACCACTATCAGGTTAGAGCCATAAGGGAGACTAAACATCTACCACCCCACTACCACTATCAAATTAGAGCCATTAGGGAGACTAGACATGTACCACCCCACTACCACTATCAGATTAGAGCCATAAGGGAGACTAGACATCTACCACATCACTACCACTATCAGATTAGAGCCACAAGGGAGACTAGACATCTACCACCACACTACCACTATCAGATTAGAGCCATAAGGGAGACAAGACATCTACCACCCCACTACCAATTCCAGATTAGAGCCATAAGGGAGTCTAGACATCTACCACCCCACCACCACTATCAAATTAGAGCCGTAAGGGAGACTAGACATCTACCACTCCACTACCACTATCAGATTAGAGCCATAAGGGAGACTAGACATCTACCACCCACTATCAGATTAGAACCATAAGGGAGACTAGACATCTACCACCCCACTACCACTATAAATTAGAGCCATAAGGGAGACTAGACACTTTCCAACCCACTACCACTATCAGATTAGAGCCATAAGGGAGCCTAGACATCTACCACACCACTACCACTATCAGATTAGAGCCATAAGGGAGACTAGACATCTACCACCCCACTACCACTATCAGATTAGAGCCATAAGGGAGACTAGACATCTACCACCCCACTACCACTACCAGATTAGAGCCATAAGGGAGTCTAGACATCTACCACCTCACTACCAATATCAAATTAGAGCCATAAGGGAGACTAGACATCTACCAACCCACTACCACTATCAGATTAGAGACATAAGGGAGAATAGACATCTACCACCCACTATCAGATTAGAACCATAAAGGAGACTAGACATTTTCCACCCCACTACCACAATCAAATTAGAGCCATAAGGGAGACTAGACATTTTCCACCCCACTACTACTATCAGATTAGAGCCAGAAGGGAGACTAGACATCTACCACCCCACTACCACTATCAGATTAGAGCCATAAGGGAGACTAGACATCTACCACCCCACTACCACTATCAGATTAGAGCCACAAGGGAGACTAGACATCTACCACCACACTACCACTATCAGATTAGAGCCATAAGGGAGACTAGACATCTACCACCCGACTACCACTATCAGATTAGAGCCATAAGGGAGCCTAGACATCTACCACCCCACTACCACTATCAAATTAGAGCCGTAAGGGAGACTAGACATCTAACACCCCACTACCACTATCAGATTAGAGCCATAAGGGAGACTAGACATCTACCACCCATTACCACTATCAGATTAGAGTCATAAAGGAGACAAGACATCTACCAACCCACTATCAGATTATAGCCACAAGGGAGACTAGACATCTACCACCCCACTACCACTATCATATTAGAGCCATAATGGAGACTAGACATCTACCACCCCACTACCACTATCAGATTAGAGTCATAAAGGAGACTAGACATCTACCACCCCACTACCAGTATCAGATTAGAGCCATAAGGGAGCCTAGACATCTCCACCCCACTACCACTACCGGATTAGAGCCATAAGGGAGCCTAGACATCTACCACCCCACTACCACTATCAAATTAGAGCCATAAGGGAGACTAGACATCTACCAACACACTACCACTATCAGATTAGAGCCATAAGGGAGACTAGACATCTACCACCCCACTACCACTATCAGATTAGAGCCACAAGGGAGACTAGACATCTACCACCCCACTACCGCTACCAGATTAGATTCATAAGGGAGACTAGACATCTACCACCCCACTACCACTATCAAATTAGAGCCATAAGGGAGACTAGACATCTACCAACCCACTACCACTATCAGATTAGAGCCATAAGGGAGACTAGACATCTACCACCCACTATCAGATTAGAACCATAAGGGAGACTAGACATCTACCACCCCATTACCACTATCAGATTAGAGCCATAAGGGAGACTAGACATCTACCACCCCACTACCAATTCCAGATTAGAGTCATAAAGGAGACTAGACATCTACCACCCCACTACCAATTCCAGATTAGAGTCATAAAGGAGACTAGACATCTACCACCCCACTACCAGTATCAGATTAGAGCCATAAGGGAGCCTAGACATCGAGACTAGACATCTACCACCCCACTACCACTACCAGATTAGAGCCATAAAGGAGACTAGACATCTACCACCCCACTACCACTATCAAATTAGAGCCATAAGGGAGACTAGACATCTACCAACCCACTGCCACTATCAGATTATAGCCATAAGGGAGACTAGACATCTACCACCCACTATCAGATTAGAACCATAAGGGAGACTAGACATCTACCAACCCACTACCACTATCAGATTAGAGCCATAAGGGAGACTAGACATCTACCAACCCACTACCACTATCAGATTAGAGCCATAAGGGAGACTAGACATCTACCATCCCACTACCACTATCAGATTAGAGTCATAAAGGAGACTAGACATCTACCAACACACTACCACTATCAGATTAGAGCCATAAGGGAGACTAGACATCTACCACCCCACTACCACTATCAGATTAGAGCCACAAGGGAGACTAGACATCTACCACCCCACTACCGCTACCAGATTAGAGCCATAAGGGAGACTAGACATCTACCACCCCACTACCACTATCAAATTAGAGCCATAAGGGAGACTAGACATCTACCAACCCACTACCACTATCAGATTAGAGCCATAAGGGAGACTAGACATCTACCACCCACTATCAGATTAGAACCATAAGGGAGACTAGACATCTACCACCCCATTACCACTATCAGATTAGAGCCATAAGGGAGACTAGACATCTACCACCCCACTACCAATTCCAGATTAGAGTCATAAAGGAGACTAGACATCTACCACCCCACTACCAGTATCAGATTAGAGCCATAAGGGAGCCTAGACATCGAGACTAGACATCTACCACCCCACTACCACTACCAGATTAGAGCCATAAAGGAGAATAGACATCTACCACCCCACTACCACTATCAAATTAGAGCCATAAGGGAGACTAGACATCTACCAACCCACTGCCACTATCAGATTATAGCCATAAGGGAGACTAGACATCTACCACCCACTATCAGATTAGAACCATAAGGGAGACTAGACATCTACCAACCCACTACCACTATCAGATTAGAGCCATAAGGGAGACTAGACATCTACCATCCCACTACCACTATCAGATTAGAGTCATAAAGGAGACTAGACATCTACCACCCCACTACCACTATCAGATTAGAGTTATAAGGGAGACTAGACATCTACCACCCCACTACCACTATCAGATTAGAGCCATAAGGGAGACAAGACATCTACCACCCCATTACCACTACCAGATTAGAGCCATAAGGGAGACCAGACATCTACCACCCCACTACCACTATCAAATTAGAGCCATAAAGGAGACAAGACATCTACCAACCCACTATCAGATTAGAGCCACAAGGGAGACTAGACATCTACCACCCCACTACCACTATCATATTAGAGCCATAATGGAGACTAGACATCTACCACCCCACTACCACTATCAGATTAGAGTCATAAAGGAGACTAGACATCTACCACCCCACTACCACTATCAGATTAGAGGCATAAGGGAGACTAGACATCTACCACCCCACTACCACTATCAGATTAGAGCCAGAAGGGAGACTAGACATCTACCACCCCACTACCACTATCTGATTAGAGCCATAAGGGAGACTAGACATCTACCACCCCACTACCACTACCAGATTAGAGCCATAAGGGAGTCCAGACATCTACCACCCCACTACCACTATCAAATTAGAGCCATAAGGGAGACTAGACATCTACCAACCCACTACCACTATCGGATTAGAGCCATAAGGGAGACTAGACATCTACCACCCACTATCAGATTAGAACCATAAGGGAGACTAGACATCTACCAACCCACTACCACTATCAGATTAGAGCCATAAGGGAGACTAGACATCTACCATCCCGCTACCACTATCAGATTAGAGTCATAAAGGAGACTAGACATCTACCACCCCACTACCACTATCAGATTAGAGGCATAAGGGAGACTAGACATCTACCACCCCACTACCACTATCAGATTAGAGCCAGAAGGGAGACTAGACATCTACCACCCCACTACCACTATCAAATTAGAGCCATAAGGGAGCCTAGACATCTACCAACCCACTACCACTATCAGATTAGAGCCATAAGGGAGACTAGACATCTACCACCCACTATCAGATTAGAACCATAAGGGAGACTAGACATCTAAAACCCCATTACCACTATCAGATTAGAGCCATAAGGGAGACTAGACATCTACCACCCCACTACCAATTCCAGATTAGAGCCATAAGGGAGACTAGACATCTACCACCCCACTACCACTATCAGATTAGAGCCAGAAGGGAGACTAGACATCTACCACCCCACTACCACTATCAAATTAGAGCCATAAGGGAGCCTAGACATCTACCAACCCACTACCACTATCAGATTAGAGCCATAAGGGAGACTAGACATCTACCACCCACTATCAGATTAGAACCATAAGGGAGACTAGACATCTACCACCCCATTACCACTATCAGATTAGAGCCATAAGGGAGACTAGACATCTACCATCCCACTACCACTATCAGATTAGAGTCATAAAGGAGACTAGACATCTACCAACACACTACCACTATCAGATTAGAGCCATAAGGGAGACTAGACATCTACCACCCCACTACCACTATCAGATTAGAGCCACAAGGGAGACTAGACATCTACCACCCCACTACCGCTACCAGATTAGAGCCATAAGGGAGACTAGACATCTACCACCCCACTACCACTATCAAATTAGAGCCATAAGGGAGACTAGACATCTACCAACCCACTACCACTATCAGATTAGAGCCATAAGGGAGACTAGACATCTACCACCCACTATCAGATTAGAACCATAAGGGAGACTAGACATCTACCACCCCATTACCACTATCAGATTAGAGCCATAAGGGAGACTAGACATCTACCACCCCACTACCAATTCCAGATTAGAGTCATAAAGGAGACTAGACATCTACCACCCCACTACCAGTATCAGATTAGAGCCATAAGGGAGCCTAGACATCGAGACTAGACATCTACCACCCCACTACCACTACCAGATTAGAGCCATAAAGGAGAATAGACATCTACCACCCCACTACCACTATCAAATTAGAGCCATAAGGGAGACTAGACATCTACCAACCCACTGCCACTATCAGATTATAGCCATAAGGGAGACTAGACATCTACCACCCACTATCAGATTAGAACCATAAGGGAGACTAGACATCTACCAACCCACTACCACTATCAGATTAGAGCCATAAGGGAGACTAGACATCTACCACCCCATTACCACTACCAGATTAGAGCCATAAGGGAGACCAGACATCTACCACCCCACTACCACTATCAAATTAGAGCCATAAAGGAGACAAGACATCTACCAACCCACTATCAGATTAGAGCCACAAGGGAGACTAGACATCTACCACCCCACTACCACTATCATATTAGAGCCATAATGGAGACTAGACATCTACCACCCCACTACCACTATCAGATTAGAGGCATAAGGGAGACTAGACATCTACCACCCCACTACCACTATCAGATTAGAGCCAGAAGGGAGACTAGACATCTACCACCCCACTACCACTATCTGATTAGAGCCATAAGGGAGACTAGACATCTACCACCCCACTACCACTACCAGATTAGAGCCATAAGGGAGTCCAGACATCTACCACCCCACTACCACTATCAAATTAGAGCCATAAGGGAGACTAGACATCTACCAACCCACTACCACTATCAGATTAGAGCCATAAGGGAGACTAGACATCTACCACCCACTATCAGATTAGAACCATAAGGGAGACTAGACATCTAAAACCCCATTACCACTATCAGATTAGAGCCATAAGGGAGACTAGACATCTACCACCCCACTACCAATTCCAGATTAGAGCCATAAGGGAGACTAGACATCTACCACCCCACTACCACTATCAGATTAGAGCCAGAAGGGAGACTAGACATCTACCACCCCACTACCACTATCAAATTAGAGCCATAAGGGAGCCTAGACATCTACCAACCCACTACCACTATCAGATTAGAGCCATAAGGGAGACTAGACATCTACCACCCACTATCAGATTAGAACCATAAGGGAGACTAGACATCTACCACCCCATTACCACTATCAGATTAGAGCCATAAGGGAGACTAGACATCTACCACCCCACTACCAATTCCAGATTAGAGCCATAAGGGAGACTAGACATCTACCACCCCACTACCACTATAAAATTAGAGCCGTAAGGGAGACTAGACATCTACCACCAGACTACCTCTATCAGATTAGAGCCATAAGGGAGACTAGACATCTACCACCCCACTACCAATTCCAGATTAGAGCCATAAGGGAGACTAGACATCTACCACCCCACTACCACTATAAAATTAGAGCCGTAAGGGAGACTAGACATCTACCACCCCACTACCAATTCCAGATTAGAGCCATAAGGGAGACTAGACATCTACCACCCCACTACCACTATCAGATTAGAGCCAGAAGGGAGACTAGACATCTACCACCCCACTACCACTATCAAATTAGAACCATAAGGGAGACTAGACATCTACCACCCCATTACCACTATCAGATTAGAGCCATAAGGGAGACTAGACATCTACCACCCCACTACCAATTCCAGATTAGAGCCATAAGGGAGACTAGACATCTACCACCCCACTACCACTATAAAATTAGAGCCGTAAGGGAGACTAGACATCTACCACCAGACTACCTCTATCAGATTAGAGCCATAAGGGAGACTAGACATCTACCACCCCACTACCAATTCCAGATTAGAGCCATAAGGGAGACTAGACATCTACCACCCCACTACCACTATAAAATTAGAGCCGTAAGGGAGACTAGACATCTACCACCCCACTACCACTATCAGATTAGAGCCATAAGGGAGACTAGACATCTACCACCCCACTACCACTATCATATTAGAGCCATAATGGAGACTAGACATCTACGACCCCACTACCACTATCAGATTAGAGCCATAAGGGAGACTAGACATCTACCACCCCACTACCACTATTAGATTAGAGCCATAAGGGAGACTAGACATCTACCACCCCACTACCACTACCAGATTAGAGCCATAAAGGAGACTAGACATCTACCACCCCACTACCACTATCAAATTAGAGCCATAAGGGAGACTAGACATCTACCAACCCACTACCACTATCAGATTATAGCCATAAGGGAGCCTAGACATCTACCACACACTATCAGATTAGAAACATAAGGGAGACTAGACATCTACCAACCCACTACCACTATCAGATTAGAGACATAAGGAAGACTAGACATCTACCACCCCACTACCACTATCAGATTAGAGCCAGAAGGGAGACTGGACATCTACCACCCCACTACCACTATCAGATTAGAGCCATAAGGGAGACTAGACATCTACCACCCCACTAACACTACCAGATTAGAGCCATAAGGGAGACTAGACATCTACCACCCCACTACCACTATCAGATTAGAGGCATAAGCGAGACTAGACATCTACCACCCCACTAACACTACCAGATTAGAGCCATAAGGGAGACTAGACATCTACCACCCCACTACCACTATCAAATTAGAGCCATAAGGGAGACTAGACATCTACCAACCCACTACCACTATCAGATTAGAGCCATAAGGGAGACTAGACATCTACCACCCACTATCAGATTAGAACCATAAGGGAGACTAGACATCTACCACCCCACTACCACTATCAGATTAGAGTCATAAAGGAGACTAGACATCTACCACACACCTAGCACTATGAGATTAGAGCCATAAGGGAGCCTAGACATCTCCACCCCACTACCACTACCGGATTAGAGCCATAAGGGAGACTAGACATCTACCACCCCACTACCACTATCTGATTAGAGGCATAAGGGAGACTAGACATCTACCACCCCACTACCACTGTCAGATTAGAGCCATAAGGGAGACTAGACATCTACCACCCCACTACCAGTATCAGATTAGAGCCATAAGGGAGCCTAGACATCGAGACTAGACATCTACCACCCCACTACCACTACCAGATTAGAGCCATAAAGGAGACTAGACATCTACCACCCCACTACCAGTATCAGATTAGAGCCATAAGGGAGCCTAGACATCGAGACTAGACATCTACCAACCCACTGCCACTATCAGATTATAGCCATAAGGGAGCCTAGACATCTACCACCCACTATCAGATTAGAACCATAAGGGAGACTAGACATCTACCAACCCACTACCACTATCAGATTAGAGCCATAAGGGAGACTAGACATCTACCATCCCACTACCACTATCAGATTAGAGTCATAAAGGAGACTAGACATCTACCACCCCACTACCACTATCAGATTAGAGTTATAAGGGAGACTAGACATCTACCACCCCACTACCACTATCAGATTAGAGCCATAAGGGAGACTAGACATCTACCACCCCATTACCACTACCAGATTAGAGCCATAAGGGAGACCAGACATCTACCCCCCCACTACCACTATCAAATTAGAGCCATAAAGGAGACAAGACATCTACCAAACCACTATCAGATTAGAGCCACAAGGAAGACTAGACATCTACCACCCCACTACCACTATCATATTAGAGCCATAATGGAGACTAGACATCTACCACCCCACTACCACTATCAGATTAGAGTCATAAAGGAGACTAGACATCTACCACCCCACTACCACTATCAGATTAGAGGCATAAGGGAGACTAGACATCTACCACCCCACTACCACTATCAGATTAGAGCCAGAAGGGAGCCTAGACATCTACCACCCCACTACCACTATCTGATTAGAGCCATAAGGGAGACTAGACATCTACCACCCCACTACCACTACCAGATTAGAGCCATAAGGGAGTCCAGACATCTACCACCCCACTACCACTATCATATTAGAGCCATAAGGGAGACTAGACATCTACCACCCCACTACCAATTCCAGATTAGAGCCATAAGGGAGACTAGACATCTACCACCCCACTACCACTATAAAATTAGAGCCGTAAGGGAGACTAGACATCTACCACCCCACTACCAATTCCAGATTAGAGCCATAAGGGAGACTAGACATCTACCACCCCACTACCACTATCAGATTAGAGCCAGAAGGGAGACTAGACATCTACCACCCCACTACCACTATCAAATTAGAACCATAAGGGAGACTAGACATCTACCACCCCATTACCACTATCAGATTAGAGCCATAAGGGAGACTAGACATCTACCACCCCACTACCAATTCCAGATTAGAGCCATAAGGGAGACTAGACATCTACCACCCCACTACCACTATAAAATTAGAGCCGTAAGGGAGACTAGACATCTACCACCAGACTACCTCTATCAGATTAGAGCCATAAGGGAGACTAGACATCTACCACCCCACTACCAATTCCAGATTAGAGCCATAAGGGAGACTAGACATCTACCACCCCACTACCACTATAAAATTAGAGCCGTAAGGGAGACTAGACATCTACCACCCCACTACCACTATCAGATTAGAGCCATAAGGGAGACTAGACATCTACCACCCCACTACCACTATCATATTAGAGCCATAATGGAGACTAGACATCTACGACCCCACTACCACTATCAGATTAGAGCCATAAGGGAGACTAGACATCTACCACCCCACTACCACTATTAGATTAGAGCCATAAGGGAGACTAGACATCTACCACCCCACTACCACTACCAGATTAGAGCCATAAAGGAGACTAGACATCTACCACCCCACTACCACTATCAAATTAGAGCCATAAGGGAGACTAGACATCTACCAACCCACTACCACTATCAGATTATAGCCATAAGGGAGCCTAGACATCTACCACACACTATCAGATTAGAAACATAAGGGAGACTAGACATCTACCAACCCACTACCACTATCAGATTAGAGACATAAGGAAGACTAGACATCTACCACCCCACTACCACTATCAGATTAGAGCCAGAAGGGAGACTGGACATCTACCACCCCACTACCACTATCAGATTAGAGCCATAAGGGAGACTAGACATCTACCACCCCACTAACACTACCAGATTAGAGCCATAAGGGAGACTAGACATCTACCACCCCACTACCACTATCAGATTAGAGGCATAAGCGAGACTAGACATCTACCACCCCACTAACACTACCAGATTAGAGCCATAAGGGAGACTAGACATCTACCACCCCACTACCACTATCAAATTAGAGCCATAAGGGAGACTAGACATCTACCAACCCACTACCACTATCAGATTAGAGCCATAAGGGAGACTAGACATCTACCACCCACTATCAGATTAGAACCATAAGGGAGACTAGACATCTACCACCCCACTACCACTATCAGATTAGAGTCATAAAGGAGACTAGACATCTACCACACACCTAGCACTATGAGATTAGAGCCATAAGGGAGCCTAGACATCTCCACCCCACTACCACTACCGGATTAGAGCCATAAGGGAGACTAGACATCTACCACCCCACTACCACTATCTGATTAGAGGCATAAGGGAGACTAGACATCTACCACCCCACTACCACTGTCAGATTAGAGCCATAAGGGAGACTAGACATCTACCACCCCACTACCAGTATCAGATTAGAGCCATAAGGGAGCCTAGACATCGAGACTAGACATCTACCACCCCACTACCACTACCAGATTAGAGCCATAAAGGAGACTAGACATCTACCACCCCACTACCAGTATCAGATTAGAGCCATAAGGGAGCCTAGACATCGAGACTAGACATCTACCAACCCACTGCCACTATCAGATTATAGCCATAAGGGAGCCTAGACATCTACCACCCACTATCCGATTAGAACCATAAGGGAGACTAGACATCTACCAACCCACTACCACTATCAGATTAGAGCCATAAGGGAGACTAGACATCTACCATCCCACTACCACTATCAGATTAGAGTCATAAAGGAGACTAGACATCTACCACCCCACTACCACTATCAGATTAGAGTTATAAGGGAGACTAGACATCTACCACCCCACTACCACTATCAGATTAGAGCCATAAGGGAGACTAGACATCTACCACCCCATTACCACTACCAGATTAGAGCCATAAGGGAGACCAGACATCTACCCCCCCACTACCACTATCAAATTAGAGCCATAAAGGAGACAAGACATCTACCAACCCACTATCAGATTAGAGCCACAAGGAAGACTAGACATCTACCACCCCACTACCACTATCATATTAGAGCCATAATGGAGACTAGACATCTACCACCCCACTACCACTATCAGATTAGAGTCATAAAGGAGACTAGACATCTACCACCCCACTACCACTATCAGATTAGAGGCATAAGGGAGACTAGACATCTACCACCCCACTACCACTATCAGATTAGAGCCAGAAGGGAGCCTAGACATCTACCACCCCACTACCACTATCTGATTAGAGCCATAAGGGAGACTAGACATCTACCACCCCACTACCACTACCAGATTAGAGCCATAAGGGAGTCCAGACATCTACCACCCCACTACCACTATCAAATTAGAGCCATAAGGGAGACTAGACATCTACCAACCCACTACCACTATCAGATTAGAGCCATAAGGGAGACTAGACATCTACCACCCACTATCAGATTAGAACCATAAGGGAGACTAGACATCTACCAACCCACTACCACTATCAGATTAGAGCCATAAGGGAGACTAGACATCTACCATCCCGCTACCACTATCAGATTAGAGTCATAAAGGAGACTAGACATCTACCACCCCACTACCACTATCAGATTAGAGGCATAAGGGAGACTAGACATCTACCACCCCACTACCACTATCAGATTAGAGCCAGAAGGGAGACTAGACATCTACCACCCCACTACCACTATCAAATTAGAGCCATTAGGGAGCCTAGACATCTACCAACCCACTACCACTATCAGATTAGAGCCATAAGGGAGACTAGACATCTACCACCCACTATCAGATTAGAACCATAAGGGAGACTAGACATCTACCACCCCATTACCACTATCAGATTAGAGCCATAAGGGAGACTAGACATCTACCACCCCACTACCAATTCCAGATTAGAGCCATAAGGGAGACTAGACATCTACCACCCCACTACCACTATCAGATTAGAGCCAGAAGGGAGACTAGACATCTACCACCCCACTACCACTATCAAATTAGAGCCATAAGGGAGCCTAGACATCTACCAACCCACTACCACTATCAGATTAGAGCCATAAGGGAGACTAGACATCTACCACCCACTATCAGATTAGAACCATAAGGGAGACTAGACATCTACCACCCCATTACCACTATCAGATTAGAGCCATAAGGGAGACTAGACATCTACCACCCCACTACCAATTCCAGATTAGAGCCATAAGGGAGACTAGACATCTACCACCCCACTACCACTATAAAATTAGAGCCGTAAGGGAGACTAGACATCTACCACCAGACTACCACTATCAGATTAGAGCCATAAGGGAGACTAGACATCTACCACCCCACTACCAATTCCAGATTAGAGCCATAAGGGAGACTAGACATCTACCACCCCACTACCACTATAAAATTAGAGCCGTAAGGGAGACTAGACATCTACCACCCCACTACCACTATCAGATTAGAGCCATAAGGGAGACTAGACATCTACCACCCCACTACCACTATCATATTAGAGCCATAATGGAGACTAGACATCTACGACCCCACTACCACTATCAGATTAGAGCCATAAGGGAGACTAGACATCTACCACCCCACTACCACTATCAGATTAGAGCCATAAGGGAGACTAGACATCTACCACCCCACTACCACTACCAGATTAGAGCCATAAAGGAGACTAGACATCTACCACCCCACTACCACTATCAAATTAGAGCCATAAGGGAGACTAGACATCTACCAACCCACTACCACTATCAGATTATAGCCATAAGGGAGCCTAGACATCTACCACACACTATCAGATTAGAAACATAAGGGAGACTAGACATCTACCACCCCACTACCACTATCAGATTAGAGACATAAGGAAGACTAGACATCTACCACCCCACTACCACTATCAGATTAGAGCCAGAAGGGAGACTGGACATCTACCACCCCACTACCACTATCAGAATAGAGCCATAAGGGAGACTAGACATCTACCACCCCACTACCACTACCAGATTAGAGCCATAAGGGAGACTAGACATCTACCACCCCACTACCACTATCAGATTAGAGGCATAAGCGAGACTAGACATCTACCACCCCACTAACACTACCAGATTAGAGCCATAAGGGAGACTAGACATCTACCACCCCACTACCACTATCAAATTAGAGCCATAAGGGAGACTAGACATCTACCAACCCACTACCACTATCAGATTAGAGCCATAAGGGAGACTAGACATCTACCACCCACTATCAGATTAGAACCATAAGGGAGACTAGACATCTACCACCCCACTACCACTATCAGATTAGAGTCATAAAGGAGACTAGACATCTACCACACACCTAGCACTATGAGATTAGAGCCATAAGGGAGCCTAGACATCTCCACCCCACTACCACTACCGGATTAAAGCCATAAGGGAGACTAGACATCTACCACCCCACTACCACTATCTGATTAGAGGCATAAGGGAGACTAGACATCTACCACCCCACTACCACTGTCAGATTAGAGCCATAAGGGAGACTAGACATCTACCACCCCACTACCACTATCAGATTAGAGCCATAAGGGAGACTAGACATCTACCACCCCACTACCACTACCAGATTAGAGCCATAAAGGAGACTAGACATCTACCACCCCACTACCACTATCAAATTAGAGCCATAAGGGAGACTAGACATCTACCAACCCACTACCACTATCAGATTATAGCCATAAGGGAGACTAGACATCTACCACCCACTATCAGATTAGAACCATAAGGGAGACTAGACATCTACCAACCCACTACCACTATCAGATTAGAGGCATAAGGGAGCCTAGACATCTACCACCCCACTACCATTATGAGATTAGAGCCAGAAGGGAGACTAGACATCTACCACCCCACTACCACTATCAGATTAGAGCCATAAGGGAGACTAGACATCTACCACCCCATTACCACTACCAGATTAGAGCCATAAGGGAGACCAGACATCTACCACCCCACTACCACTATCAGATTAGAGCCATAAGGGAGACTAGACATCTACCACCCCACTACCACTATCAGATTAGAGCCATAAGGGAGACTAGACATCTACCACCCCACTACCACTACCAGATTAGAGCCATAAGGGAGACTAGACATCTACCACCCCACTACCACTATCAAATTAGAGCCATAAGGGAGACTAGACATCTACCAACCCACTACCACTATCAGATTATAGCCATAAGGGAGCCTAGACATCTACCACACACTATCAGATTAGAAACATAAGGGAGACTAGACATCTACCAACCCACTACCACTTTTAGATTAGAGACATAAGGAAGACTAGACATCTACCACCCCACTACCACTATCAGATTAGAGCCAGAAGGGAGACTGGACATCTACCACCCCACTACCACTATCAGATTAGAGCCATAAGGGAGACTAGACATCTACCACCCCACTACCACTACCAGATTAGAGCCATAAGGGAGACTAGACATCTACCACCCCACTACCACTATCAGATTAGAGGCATAAGCGAGACTAGACATCTACCCCCCCACTAACACTACCAGATTAGAGCCATAAGGGAGACTAGACATCTACCACCCCACTACCACTATCAAATTAGAGCCATAAGGGAGACTAGACATCTACCAACCCACTACCACTATCAGATTAGAGCCATAAGGGAGACTAGACATCTACCACCCACTATCAGATTAGAACCATAAGGGAGACTAGACATCTACCACCCCACTACCACTATCAGATTAGAGTCATAAAAGAGACTAGACATCTACCACACACCTAGCACTATGAGATTAGAGCCATAAGGGAGCCTAGACATCTCCACCCCACTACCACTACCGGATTAGAGCCATAAGGGAGACTAGACATCTACCACCCCACTACCACTATCTGATTAGAGGCATAAGGGAGACTAGACATCTACCACCCCACTACCACTGTCAGATTAGAGCCATAAGGGAGACTAGACATCTACCACCCCACTACCACTATCAGATTAGAGCCATAAGGGAGACTAGACATCTACCACCCCACTACCACTACCAGATTAGAGCCATAAAGGAGACTAGACATCTACCACCCCACTACCACTATCAAATTAGAGCCATAAGGGAGACTAGACATCTACCAACCCACTACCACTATCAGATTATAGCCATAAGGGAGACTAGACATCTACCACCCACTATCAGATTAGAACCATAAGGGAGACTAGACATCTACCAACCCACTACCACTATCAGATTAGAGGCATAAGGGAGCCTAGATATCTACCACCCCACTACCATTATGAGATTAGAGCCAGAAGGGAGACTAGACATCTACCACCCCACTACCACTATCAGATTAGAGCCATAAGGGAGACTAGACATCTACCACCCCATTACCACTACCAGATTAGAGCCATAAGGGAGACCAGACATCTACCACCCCACTACCACTATCAAATTAGAGCCATAAGGGAGACTAGACATCTACCAACCCACTACCACTATCAGATTAGAGCCATAAGGGAGTCTAGACATCTCCCACCAACTATCAGATTAGAACCATAAGGGAGACTAGACATCTACCACCCCATTACCACTATCAGATTAGAGCCATAATGGAGACTAGACATCTACCACCCCACTACCACTATCAGATTAGACTCACAAGGGAGACTAGACATCTACCACCAGACTACCACTATCAGATTAGAGCCATAAGGGAGACTAGACATCTACCACCTCACTACCAATTCCAGATTAGAGCCATAAGGGAGACTAGACATCTACCACCCCACTACCACTATAAAATTAGAGCCGTAAGGGAGACTAGACATCTACACCCCACTACCACTATAAAATTAGAGCCGTAAGGGAGACTAGACATCTACCACCCCACTACCACTATCAGATTAGAGTCATAAAGGAGACAAGACATCTACCAACCCACTATCAGATTAGAGCCACAAGGGAGACTAGACATCTACCACCCCACTACCACTATCATATTAGAGCCATAATGGAGACTAGACATCTACCACCCCACTACCACTATCAGATTAGAGTCATAAAGGAGACTAGACATCTACCACCCCACTACCACTATCAGATTAGAGGCATAAGGGAGACTAGACATCTACCACCCCACTACCACTATCAGATTAAAGCCATAAGGGAGACTAGACATCTACCACCCCATTACCACTATCAGATTAGAGTCATAAAGGAGACAAGACATCTACCAACCCACTACCACTACCAGATTAGAGCCATAAGGGAGACCAGACATCTACCACCCCACTACCACTATCAAATTAGAGCCATAAGGGAGACTAGACATCTACCAACCCACTACCACTATCAGATTAGAGCCACAAGGGAGACTAGACATCTACCACCCACTATCAGATTAGAACCATAAGGGAGACTAGACATCTACCACCCCACTACCACTATCAGATTAGAGCCAGAAGGGAGACTAGACATCTACCACCCCACTACCACTATCAGATTAGAGCCATAAGGGAGACTAGACATCTACTACCCCACTACCACTACCAGATTAGAGCCATAAGGGAGACCAGACATCTACCACCCCACCACCACTATCAAATTAGAGCCATAAGGGAGACTAGACATCTACCAACCCACTACCACTATCAGATTAGAGCCATAAGGGAGACTAGACATCTACCACCCCACTACCACTATCAGATTAGAGCCATAATGGAGACTAGACATCTACCACCCCACTACCACTATCAGATTAGACTCACAAGGGAGACTAGACATCTACCACCCGTCTACCACTATCAGATTAGAGCCATAAGGGAGACTAGACATCTACCACCCCACTACCAATTCCAGATTAGAGCCATAAGGGAGACTAGACATCTACCACCCCACTACCACTATAAAATTAGAGCCGTAAGGGAGACTAGACATCTACCACCCCACTACCACTATCAGATTAGAGCCATAAGGGAGACTAGACATCTACCACCCCATTACCACTATCAGATTAGAGTCATAAAGGAGACAAGACATCTACCAACCCACTATCAGATTAGAGCCACAAGGGAGACTAGACATCTACCACCCCACTGCCACTATCAGATTAGAGCCAGAAGGGAGACTAGACATCTACCACCCCACTACCACTATCAGATTAGAGCCATAAGGGAGACTAGACATCTACCACCCCACTACCACTATCAGATTAGAGCCATAAGGGAGACTAGACATCTACCACCCCACTATCAGATTAGAGCCATAAGGGAGACTAGACATCTAACACCCCATTACCACTATCAAAATAGAGCCATAAGGGAGGCTAGACATCTACCACCCCACTACCACTATCAAATTAGAGCCATAAGGGAGACTAGACACCTACCACCCCACTACCACTATCAGATTAGAGCCATAAGGGAGACTAGACATCTACCACCCCACTACCACTATCAGATTAGAGCCATAAGGGAGACTAGACATCTACCACCCCACTACCACTACCAGATTAGAGCCATAAGGGAGACTAGACATCTACCACCCCACTACCACTATCAAATTCGAGCCATAAGGGAGACTAGACATCTACCAACCGACTACCACTATCAGATTAGAGCCACAAGGGAGACTAGACATCTACCACCCCACTGCCACTATCAGATTAGAGCCAGAAGGGAGACTAGACATCTACCACCCCACTACCACTATCAGATTAGAGCCATAAGGGAGACTAGACATCTACCACCCCACTACCACTACCAGATTAGAGCCATAAGGGAGACCAGACATCTACCACCCCACTACCACTATCAGATTAGAGCCACAAGGGAGACTAGACATCTACCACCCACTATCAGATTAGAACCATAAGGGAGACTAGACATCTACCAACCCACTACCACTATCAGATTAGAGCCATAAGGGAGACTAGACATCTACCATCCCACTACCACTATCAGATTAGAGTCATAAAGGAGACTAGACATCTACCACCCCACTACCACTATCAGATTAGAGGCATAAGGGAGACTAGACATCTACCACCCCACTACCACTATCAGATTAGAGCCAGAAGGGAGACTAGACATCTACCACCCCACTACCACTATCAGATTAGAGCCATAAGGGAGACTAGACATCTACCACCCACCTCCACTACCAGATTAGAGCCATAAGGGAGACCAGACATCTACCACCCCACTACCACTATCAAATTAGAGCCATAAGGGAGACTAGACATCTACCAACCCACTACCACTATCAGATTAGAGCCATAAGGGAGACTAGACATCTACCACCCACTATCAGATTAGAACCATAAGGGAGAATAGACATCTACCACCCCATTACCACTATCAGATTAGAGCCATAATTGAGACTAGACATCTACCACCCCACTACCACTATCAGATTAGACTCACAAGGGAGACTAGACATCTACCACCAGACTACCACTATCAGATTAGAGCCATAAGGGAGACTAGACATCTACCACCCCACTACCAATTCCAGATTAGAGCCATAAGGGAGACTAGACATCTACCACCCCACTACCACTATAAAATTAGAGCCATAATGGAGACTAGACATCTACCACCCCACTACCACTATCAGATTAGAGGCATAAGGGAGACTAGACATCTACCACCCCACTACCACTATCAGATTAGAGCCAGAAGGGAGACTAGACATCTACCACCCCACTACCACTATCAGATTAGAGCCATAAGGGAGACCAGACATCTACCACCCCACTACCACTATCAAATTAGAGCCATAAGGGAGACTAGACATCTACCAACCCACTACCACTATCAGATTAGAGCCATAAGGGAGACTAGACATCTACCACCCTCTATCAGATTAGAACCATAAGGGAGACTAGACATCTACCAACCCACTACCACTATCAGATTAGAGCCATAAGGGAGACTAGACATCTACCATCCCACTACCACTATCAGATTAGAGTCATAAAGGAGACTAGACATCTACCACCCCACTACCACTATCAGATTAGAGGCATAAGGGAGACTAGACATCTACCACCCCACCTCCACTACCAGATTAGAGCCATAAGGGAGACCAGACATCTACCACCCCACTACCACTATCAAATTAGAGCCATAAGGGAGACTAGACATCTACCAACCCACTACCACTATCAGATTAGAGCCATAAGGGAGACTAGACATCTACCACCCACTATCAGATTAGAACCATAAGGGAGAATAGACATCTACCACCCCATTACCACTATCAGATTAGAGCCATAATTGAGACTAGACATCTACCACCCCACTACCACTATCAGATTAGACTCACAAGGGAGACTAGACATCTACCACCAGACTACCACTATCAGATTAGAGCCATAAGGGAGACTAGACATCTACCACCCCACTACCAATTCCAGATTAGAGCCATAAGGGAGACTAGACATCTACCACCCCACTACCACTATAAAATTAGAGCCATAATGGAGACTAGACATCTACCACCCCACTACCACTATCAGATTAGAGTCATAAAGGAGACTAGACATCTACCACCCCACTACCACTATCAGATTAGAGGCATAAGGGAGACTAGACATCTACCACCCCACTACCACTATCAGATTAGAGCCAGAAGGGAGACTAGACATCTACCACCCCACTACCACTATCAGATTAGAGCCATAAGGGAGACTAGACATCTACCACCCCACTACCACTACCAGATTAGAGCCATAAGGGAGACCAGACATCTACCACCCTCTATCAGATTAGAACCATAAGGGAGACTAGACATCTACCAACCCACTACCACTATCAGATTAGAGCCATAAGGGAGACTAGACATCTACCATCCCACTACCACTATCAGATTAGAGTCATAAAGGAGACTAGACATCTACCACCCCACTACCACTATCAGATTAGAGGCATAAGGGAGACTAGACATCTACCACCCCACTACCACTATCAGATTAGAGCCAGAAGGGAGACTAGACATCTACCACCCCACTACCACTATCAGATTAGAGCCATAAGGGAGACTAGACATCTACCACCCACTATCAGATTAGAACCATAAGGGAGACTAGACATCTACCACCCCATTACCACTATCAGATTAGAGCCATAAGGGAGACTAGACATCTACCACCCCACTACCACTATCAGATTAGAGCCATAATGGAGACTAGACATCTACCACCCCACTACCACTATCAGATTAGACTCACAAGGGAGACTAGACATCTACCACCAGACTACCACTATCAGATTAGAGCCATAAGGGAGACTAGACATCTACCACCCCACTACCAATTCCAGATTAGAGCCATAAGGGAGACTAGACATCAACCACCCCACTACCACTATAAAATTAGAGCCGTAAGGGAGACTAGACATCTACCACCCCACTACCACTATCAGATTAGAGCCATAAGGGAGCCTAGACATCTACACCCCACTACCAATATCAGATTATAGCCATAAGCGAGACTAGACATCTACCATCCCATTACCACTATCAGATTAGAGCCATAAGGGAGACTAGACATCTACCACCAGACTACCACTATCAGATTAGAGCCATAAGGGAGACTAGACATCTACCACCAGACTACCACTATCAGATTAGAGCCATAAGGGAGACTAGACATCTACCACCCCACTACCAATTCCAGATTAGAGCCATAAGGGAGGCTAGACATCTACCACCCCACTACCACTATAAAATTAGAGCCATAATGGAGACTAGACATCTACCACCCCACTACCACTATCAGATTAGAGTCATAAAGGAGACTAGACATCTACCACCCCACTACCACTATCAGATTAGAGGCATAAGGGAGACTAGACATCTACCACCCCACTACCACTATCAGATTAGAGCCATAAGGGAGACTAGACATCTACCACCCCACTACCACTATCAGATTAGAGCCATAAGGGAGACTAGACATCTACCACCCCACTACCACTACCAGATTAGAGCCATAAGGGAGACCAGACATCTACCACCCCACTACCACTATCAAATTAGAGCCATAAGGGAGACTAGACATCTACCAACCCACTACCACTATCAGATTAGAGCCATAAGGGAGACTAGACATCTACCACCCTCTATCAGATTAGAACCATAAGGGAGACTAGACATCTACCACCCCACTACCACTATCAGATTAGAGCCATAAGGGAGACTAGACATCTACCACCCCACTACCACTATCAGATTAGAGCCATAATGGAGACTAGACATCTACCACCCCACTACCACTATCAGATTAGACTCACAAGGGAGACTAGACATCTACCACCAGACTACCACTATCAGATTAGAGCCATAAGGGAGACTAGACATCTACCACCACACTACCAATTCCAGATTAGAGCCATAAGGGAGACTAGACATCTACCACCCCACAACCACTATAAAATTAGAGCCATAATGGAGACTAGACATCTACCACCCCACTACCACTATCAGATTAGAGTCATAAAGGAGACTAGACATCTACCACCCCACTACCACTATCAGATTAGAACCATAAGGGAGACTAGACATCTACCAACCCACTACCACTATCAGATTAGAGCCATAAGGGAGACTAGACATCTACCATCCCACTACCACTATCAGATTAGAGTCATAAAGGAGACTAGACATCTACCACCCCACTACCACTATCAGATTAGAGGCATAAGGGAGACTAGACATCTACCACCCCACTACCACTATCAGATTAGAGCCAGAAGGGAGACTAGACATCTACCACCCCACTACCACTATCAGATTAGAGGCATAAGGGAGACTAGACATCTACCACCCCACTACCACTATCAGATTAGAGCCAGAAGGGAGACTAGACATCTACCACCCCACTACCACTATCAGATTAGAGCCATAAGGGAGACTAGACATCTACCACCCCATTACCACTATCAGATTAGAGCCATAAGGGAGACTAGACATCTACCACCCCACTACCACTATCAGATTAGAGCCATAATGGAGACTAGACATCTACCACCTCACTACCACTATCAGATTAGACTCACAAGGGAGACTAGACATCTACCACCAGACTACCACTATCAGATTAGAGCCATAAGGGAGACTAGACATCTACCAACCCACTACCACTATCAGATTATAGCCATAAGGGAGACTAGACATCTACCACCCACTATCAGATTAGAACCATAAGGGAGACTAGACATCTACCAACCCACTACCACTATCAGATTAGAGGCATAAGGGAGCCTAGATATCTACCACCCCACTACCATTATGAGATTAGAGCCAGAAGGGAGACTAGACATCTACCACCCCACTACCACTATCAGATTAGAGCCATAAGGGAGACTAGACATCTACCACCCCATTACCACTACCAGATTAGAGCCATAAGGGAGACCAGACATCTACCACCCCACTACCACTATCAAATTAGAGCCATAAGGGAGACTAGACATCTACCAACCCACTACCACTATCAGATTAGAGCCATAAGGGAGTCTAGACATCTCCCACCAACTATCAGATTAGAACCATAAGGGAGACTAGACATCTACCACCCCATTACCACTATCAGATTAGAGCCATAAGGGAGACTAGACATCTACCACCCTCTATCAGATTAGAACCATAAGGGAGACTAGACATCTACCAACCCACTACCACTATCAGATTAGAGCCATAAGGGAGACTAGACATCTACCATCCCACTACCACTATCAGATTAGAGTCATAAAGGAGACTAGACATCTACCACCCCACTACCACTATCAGATTAGAGGCATAAGGGAGACTAGACATCTACCACCCCACTACCACTATCAGATTAGAGCCAGAAGGGAGACTAGACATCTACCACCCCACTACCACTATCAGATTAGAGCCATAAGGGAGACTAGACATCTACCAACCCACTACCACTATCAGATTAGAGCCATAAGGGAGACTAGACATCTACCACCCACTATCAGATTAGAACCATAAGGGAGACTAGACATCTACCACCCCATTACCACTATCAGATTAGAGCCATAAGGGAGACTAGACATCTACCACCCCACTACCACTATCAGATTAGAGCCATAATGGAGACTAGACATCTACCACCCCACTACCACTATCAGATTAGACTCACAAGGGAGACTAGACATCTACCACCAGACTACCACTATCAGATTAGAGCCATAAGGGAGACTAGACATCTACCACCCCACTACCAATTCCAGATTAGAGCCATAAGGGAGACTAGACATCAACCACCCCACTACCACTATAAAATTAGAGCCGTAAGGGAGACTAGACATCTACCACCCCACTACCACTATCAGATTAGAGCCATAAGGGAGCCTAGACATCTACACCCCACTACCAATATCAGATTATAGCCATAAGCGAGACTAGACATCTACCATCCCATTACCACTATCAGATTAGAGCCATAAGGGAGACTAGACATCTACCACCAGACTACCACTATCAGATTAGAGCCATAAGGGAGACTAGACATCTACCACCAGACTACCACTATCAGATTAGAGCCATAAGGGAGACTAGACATCTACCACCCCACTACCAATTCCAGATTAGAGCCATAAGGGAGGCTAGACATCTACCACCCCACTACCACTATCAGATTAGAGCCATAAGGGAGACTAGACATCTACCACCCCACTACCACTATCAGATTAGAGCCATAAGGGAGACTAGACATCTACCACCCCACTACCACTACCAGATTAGAGCCATAAGGGAGACCAGACATCTACCACCCCACTACCACTATCAAATTAGAGCCATAAGGGAGACTAGACATCTACCAACCCACTACCACTATCAGATTAGAGCCATAAGGGAGACTAGACATCTACCACCCTCTATCAGATTAGAACCATAAGGGAGACTAGACATCTACCACCCCACTACCACTATCAGATTAGAGCCATAAGGGAGACTAGACATCTACCACCCCACTACCACTATCAGATTAGAGCCATAATGGAGACTAGACATCTACCACCCCACTACCACTATCAGATTAGACTCACAAGGGAGACTAGACATCTACCACCAGACTACCACTATCAGATTAGAGCCATAAGGGAGACTAGACATCTACCACCCCACTACCAATTCCAGATTAGAGCCATAAGGGAGACTAGACATCTACCACCCCACAACCACTATAAAATTAGAGCCATAATGGAGACTAGACATCTACCACCCCACTACCACTATCAGATTAGAGTCATAAAGGAGACTAGACATCTACCACCCCACTACCACTATCAGATTAGAGGCATAAGGGAGACTAGACATCTACCACCCCACTACCACTATCAGATTAGAGCCAGAAGGGAGACTAGACATCTACCACCCCACTACCACTATCAGATTAGAGCCATAAGGGAGACTAGACATCTACCACCCCACTACCACTACCAGATTAGAGCCATAAGGGAGACCAGACATCTACCACCCCACTACCACTATCAAATTAGAGCCATAAGGGAGACTAGACATCTACCAACCCACTACCACTATCAGATTAGAGCCATAAGGGAGACTAGACATCTACCACCCTCTATCAGATTAGAACCATAAGGGAGACTAGACATCTACCAACCCACTACCACTATCAGATTAGAGCCATAAGGGAGACTAGACATCTACCATCCCACTACCACTATCAGATTAGAGTCATAAAGGAGACTAGACATCTACCACCCCACTACCACTATCAGATTAGAGGCATAAGGGAGACTAGACATCTACCACCCCACTACCACTATCAGATTAGAGCCAGAAGGGAGACTAGACATCTACCACCCCACTACCACTATCAGATTAGAGGCATAAGGGAGACTAGACATCTACCACCCCACTACCACTATCAGATTAGAGCCAGAAGGGAGACTAGACATCTACCACCCCACTACCACTATCAGATTAGAGCCATAAGGGAGACTAGACATCTACCACCCCATTACCACTATCAGATTAGAGCCATAAGGGAGACTAGACATCTACCACCCCACTACCACTATCAGATTAGAGCCATAATGGAGACTAGACATCTACCACCCCACTACCACAATCAGATTAGACTCACAAGGGAGACTAGACATCTACCACCAGACTACCACTATCAGATTAGAGCCATAAGGGAGACTAGACATCTACCAACCCACTACCACTATCAGATTAGAGCCATAAGGGAGACTAGACATCTACCACCCACTATCAGATTAGAACCATAAGGGAGAATAGACATCTACCACCCCATTACCACTATCAGATTAGAGCCATAAGGGAGACTAGACATCTACCACCCCACTACCACTATCAGATTAGAGCCATAATTGAGACTAGACATCTACCACCCCACTACCACTATCAGATTAGACTCACAAGGGAGACTAGACATCTACCACCAGACTACCACTATCAGATTAGAGCCATAAGGGAGACTAGACATCTACCACCCCACTACCAATTCCAGATTAGAGCCATAAGGGAGACTAGACATCTACCACCCCACTACCACTATAAAATTAGAGCCATAATGGAGACTAGACATCTACCACCCCACTACCACTATCAGATTAGAGTCATAAAGGAGACTAGACATCTACCACCCCACTACCACTATCAGATTAGAGGCATAAGGGAGACTAGACATCTACCACCCCACTACCACTATCAGATTAGAGCCAGAAGGGAGACTAGACATCTACCACCCCACTACCACTATCAGATTAGAGCCATAAGGGAGACTAGACATCTACCACCCCACTACCACTACCAGATTAGAGCCATAAGGGAGACCAGACATCTACCACCCCACTACCACTATCAAATTAGAGCCATAAGGGAGACTAGACATCTACCAACCCACTACCACTATCAGATTAGAGCCATAAGGGAGACTAGACATCTACCACCCTCTATCAGATTAGAACCATAAGGGAGACTAGACATCTACCAACCCACTACCACTATCAGATTAGAGCCATAAGGGAGACTAGACATCTACCATCCCACTACCACTATCAGATTAGAGTCATAAAGGAGACTAGACATCTACCACCCCACTACCACTATCAGATTAGAGGCATAAGGGAGACTAGACATCTACCACCCCACTACCACTATCAGATTAGAGCCAGAAGGGAGACTAGACATCTACCACCCCACTACCACTATCAGATTAGAGCCATAAGGGAGACTAGACATCTACCAACCCACTACCACTATCAGATTAGAGCCATAAGGGAGACTAGACATCTACCACCCACTATCAGATTAGAACCATAAGGGAGACTAGACATCTACCACCCCATTACCACTATCAGATTAGAGCCATAAGGGAGACTAGACATCTACCACCCCACTACCACTATCAGATTAGAGCCATAATGGAGACTAGACATCTACCACCCCACTACCACTATCAGATTAGACTCACAAGGGAGACTAGACATCTACCACCAGACTACCACTATCAGATTAGAGCCATAAGGGAGACTAGACATCTACCACCCCACTACCAATTCCAGATTAGAGCCATAAGGGAGACTAGACATCTACCACCCCACTACCACTATAAAATTAGAGCCGTAAGGGAGACTAGACATCTACCACCCCACTACCACTATCAGATTAGAGCCATAAGGGAGCCTAGACATCTACACCCCACTACCAATATCAGATTATAGCCATAAGTGAGACTAGACATCTACCACCCCATTACCACTATCAGATTAGAGCCATAAGGGAGACTAGACATCTACCACCCCACTACCACTATCAGATTAGAGCCATAATGGAGACTAGACATCTACCACCCCACTATCACTATCAGATTAGACTCACAAGGGAGACTGGACATCTACCACCAGACTACCACTATCAGATTAGAGCCATAAGGGAGACTAGACATCTACCACCCCACTACCAATTCCAGATTAGAGCCATAAGGGAGGCTAGACATCTACCACCCCACTACCACAATAAAATTAGAGCCATAATGGAGACTAGACATCTACCACCCCACTACCACTATCAGATTAGAGTCATAAAGGAGACTAGACATCTACCACCCCACTACCACTATCAGATTAGAGGCATAAGGGAGACTAGACATCTACCACCCCACTACCACTATCAGATTAGAGCCAGAAGGGAGACTAGACATCTACCACCCCACTACCACTATCAGATTAGAGCCATAAGGGAGACTAGACATCTACCACCCCACTACCACTACCAGATTAGAGCCATAAGGGAGACCAGACATCTACCACCCCACTACCACTATCAAATTAGAGCCATAAGGGAGACTAGACATCTACCAACCCACTACCACTATCAGATTAGAGCCATAAGGGAGACTAGACATCTACCACCCACTATCAGATTAGAACCATAAGGGAGACTAGACATCTACCACCCCATTACCACTATCAGATTAGAGCCATAAGGGAGACTAGACATCTACCACCCCACTACCACTATCAGATTAGAGCCATAATGGAGACTAGACATCTACCACCCCACTACCACTATCAGATTAGACTCACAAGGGAGACTAGACATCTACCACCAGACTACCACTATCAGATTAGAGCCATAAGGGAGACTAGACATCTACCACCCCACTACCAATTCCAGATTAGAGCCATAAGGGAGACTAGACATCTACCACCCCACTACCACTATAAAATTAGAGCCGTAAGGGAGACTAGACATCTACCACCCCACTACCACTATCAGATTAGAGCCATAAGGGAGCCTAGACATCTACACCCCACTACCAATATCAGATTATAGCCATAAGCGAGACTAGACATCTACCACCCCATTACCACTATCAGATTAGAGCCATAAGGGAGACTAGACATCTACCACCCCACTACCACTATCAGATTAGAGCCATAATGGAGACTAGACATCTACCACCCCACTATCACTATCAGATTAGACTCACAAGGGAGACTGGACATCTACCACCAGACTACCACTATCAGATTAGAGCCATAAGGGAGACTAGACATCTACCACCCCACTACCAATTCCAGATTAGAGCCATAAGGGAGGCTAGACATCTACCACCCCACTACCACAATAAAATTAGAGCCATAATGGAGACTAGACATCTACCACCCCACTACCACTATCAGATTAGAGTCATAAAGGAGACTAGACATCTACCACCCCACTACCACTATCAGATTAGAGGCATAAGGGAGACTAGACATCTACCACCCCACTACCACTATCAGATTAGAGCCAGAAGGGAGACTAGACATCTACCACCCCACTACCACTATCAGATTAGAGCCATAAGGGAGACTAGACATCTACCACCCCACTACCACTACCAGATTAGAGCCATAAGGGAGACCAGACATCTACCACCCCACTACCACTATCAAATTAGAGCCATAAGGGAGACTAGACATCTACCAACCCACTACCACTATCAGATTAGAGCCATAAGGGAGACTAGACATCTACCATCCCACTACCACTATCAGATTAGAGTCATAAAGGAGACTAGACATCTACCACCCCACTACCACTATCAGATTAGAGGCATAAGGGAGACTAGACATCTACCACCCCACTACCACTATCAGATTAGAGCCAGAAGGGAGACTAGACATCTACCACCCCACTACCACTATCAGATTAGAGCCATAATGGAGACTAGACATCTACCACCCCACTACCACTATCAGATTAGACTCACAAGGGAGACTAGACATCTACCACCAGACTACCACTATCAGATTAGAGCCATAAGGGAGACTAGACATCTACCACCACACTACCAATTCCAGATTAGAGCCATAAGGGAGCCTAGACATCTACCACCCCACTACCACTATCAGATTAGAGCCATAAGGGAGACTAGACATCTACCAACCCACTACCACTATCAGATTAGAGCCATAAGGGAGACTAGACATCTACCACCCCACTACCACTATCAGATTAGAGCCATAAGGGAGACTAGACATCTACCACCCCATTACCACTATCAGATTAGAGCCATAAGGGAGACTAGACATCTACCACCCCACTACCACTATCAGATTAGAGCCATAATGGAGACTAGACATCTACCACCCCACTACCACTATCAGATTAGACTCACAAGGGAGACTAGACATCTACCACCAGACTACCACTATCAGATTAGAGCCATAAGGGAGACTAGACATCTACCACCCCACTACCAATTCCAGATTAGAGCCATAAGGGAGACTAGACATCTACCACCCCACCACCACTATAAAATTAGAGCCATAATGGAGACTAGACATCTACCACCCCACTACCACTATCAGATTAGAGTCATAAAGGAGACTAGACATCTACCACCCCACTACCACTATCAGATTAGAGGCATAAGGGAGACTAGACATCTACCACCCCACTACCACTATCAGATTAGAGCCAGAAGGGAGACTAGACATCTACCACCCCACTACCACTATCAGATTAGAGCCATAAGGGAGACTAGACATCTACCACCCCACTACCACTACCAGATTAGAGCCATAAGGGAGACCAGACATCTACCACCCCACTACCACTATCAAATTAGAGCCATAAGGGAGACTAGACATCTACCAACCCACTACCACTATCAGATTAGAGCCATAAGGGAGACTAGACATCTACCACCCTCTATCAGATTAGAACCATAAGGGAGACTAGACATCTACCAACCCACTACCACTATCAGATTAGAGCCATAAGGGAGACTAGACATCTACCATCCCACTACCACTATCAGATTAGAGTCATAAAGGAGACTAGACATCTACCACCCCACTACCACTATCAGATTAGAGGCATAAGGGAGACTAGACATCTACCACCCCACTACCACTATCAGATTAGAGCCAGAAGGGAGACTAGACATCTACCACCCCACTACCACTATCAGATTAGAGGCATAAGGGAGACTAGACATCTACCACCCCACTACCACTATCAGATTAGAGCCAGAAGGGAGACTAGACATCTACCACCCCACTACCACTATCAGATTAGAGCCATAAGGGAGACTAGACATCTACCACCCCATTACCACTATCAGATTAGAGCCATAAGGGAGACTAGACATCTACCACCCCACTACCACTATCAGATTAGAGCCATAATGGAGACTAGACATCTACCACCCCACTACCACTATCAGATTAGACTCACAAGGGAGACTAGACATCTACCACCAGACTACCACTATCAGATTAGAGCCATAAGGGAGACTAGACATCTACCACCCCACTACCAATTCCAGATTAGAGCCATAAGGGAGACTAGACATCTACCACCCCACTACCACTATAAAATTAGAGCCGTAAGGGAGACTAGACATCTACCACCCCACTACCACTATCAGATTAGAGCCATAAGGGAGACTAGACATCTACACCCCACTACCAATATCAGATTATAGCCATAAGCGAGACTAGACATCTACCACCCCATTACCACTATCAGATTAGAGTCATAAAGGAGACAAGACATCTACCAACCCACTATCAGATTAGAGCCACAAGGGAGACTAGACATCTACCACCCCACTACCACTATCATATTAGAGCCATAAGGGAGACTAGACATCTACCACCCCACTACCACTATCAGATTAGAGCCAGAAGGGAGACTAGACATCTACCACCCCACTACCACTATCAGATTAGAGCCATAGGGGAGACTAGACATCTACCACCCCACTACCACTACCAGATTAGAGCCATAAGGGAGACTAGACATCTACCACCCCACTACCACTATCAAATTAGAGCCATAAGGGAGACTAGACATCTACCAACCCACTACCACTATCAGATTAGAGCTATAAGGGAGACTAGACATCTACCACCCACTTTCAGATTAGAACCATAAGGGAGACAAGACATCTACCAACCCACTACCACTATCAGATTAGAGCCATAAGGGAGACTAGACATCTACCATCCCACTACCACTATCAGATTAGAGTCACAAAGGAGACTAGACATCTACCACCCCACTACCACTATCAGATTAGAGGCATAAGGGAGACTAGACATCTACCACCCCACTACCACTATCAGATTAGAGCCAGAAGGGAGACTAGACATCTACCACCCCACTACCACTATCAGATTAGAGCCATAAGGGAGACTAGACATCTACCACCCCACTACCACTACCAGATTAGAGCCATAAGGGAGACCAGACATCTACCACCCCACTACCACTATCAAATTAGAGCCATAAGGGAGACTAGACATCTACCAACCCACTACCACTATCAGATTAGAGCCATAAGAGAGACTAGACATCTACCACCCACTATCAGATTAGAACCATAAGGGAGACTAGACATCTACCACCCCATTACCACTATCAGATTAGAGCCATAAGGGAGACTAGACATCTACCACCCCACTACCACTATCAGATTAGAGCCATAATGGAGACTAGACATCTACCACCCCACTACCACTATCAGATTAGACTCACAAGGGAGACTAGACATCTACCACCAGACTACCACTATCAGATTAGAGCCATAAGGGAGACTAGACATCTACCACCCCACTACCAATTCCAGATTAGAGCCATAAGGGAGACTAGACATCTACCACCCCACTACCACTATAAAATTAGAGCCGTAAGGGAGACTAGACATCTACCACCCCACTACCACTATCAGATTAGAGCCATAAGGGAGACTAGACATCTACAACCCACTACCAATATCAGATTAGAGCCATAAACGAGACTAGACATCTACCACCCCATTACCACTATCAGATTAGAGTCATAAAGGAGACAAGACATCTACCAACCCACTATCAGATTAGAGCCACAAGGGAGACTAGACATCTACCACCCCATTACCACTATCAGATTAGAGCCATAAGGGAGACTACACATTTACCACCCCACTACCACTATCAGATTAGAGCCATAATGGAGACTAGACATCTACCACCCCATTACCACTATCAGATTAGAGTCATAAAGGAGACAAGACATCTACCAACCCACTATCAGATTAGAGCCACAAGGGAGACTAGACATCTACCACCCCACTACCACTATCATATTAGAGCCATAAGGGAGACTAGACATCTACCACCCCACTACCACTATCAGATTAGAGCCAGAAGGGAGACTAGACATCTACCACCCCACTACCACTATCAGATTAGAGCCATAAGGGAGACTAGACATCTACCACCCCACTACCACTATCAAATTAGAGCCATAAGGGAGACTAGACATCTACCAACCCACTACCACTATCAGATTAGAGCCATAAGGGAGACTAGACATCTACCACCCACTATCAGATTAGAACCATAAGGGTGACAAGACATCTACCAACCCACTACCACTATCAGATTAGAGCCATAAGGGAGACTAGACATCTACCATCCCACTACCACTATCAGATTAGAGTCACAAAGGAGACTAGACATCTACCACCCCACTACTACTATCAGATTAGAGGCATAAGGGAGACTAGACATCTACCACCCCACTACCACTATCAGATTAGAGCCAGAAGGGAGACTAGACATCTACCACCCCACTACCACTATCAGATTAGAGCCATAAGGGAGACTAGACATCTACCACCCCACTAACACTACCAGATTAGAGCCATAAGGGAGACCAGACATCTACCACCCCACTACCACTATCAAATTAGAGCCATAAGGGAGACTATACATCTACCAACCCACTACCACTATCAGATTAGAGCCATAAGGGAGACTAGACATCTACCACCCACTATCAGATTAGAACCATAAGGGAGACTAGACATCTACCACCCCATTACCACTATCAGATTAGAGCCATAAGGGAGACTAGACATCTACCACCCCACTACCACTATCAGATTAGAGCCATAATGGAGACTAGACATCTACCACCCCACTACCACTATCAGATTAGACTCACAAGGGAGACTAGACATCTACCACCAGACTACCACTATCAGATTAGAGCCATAAGGGAGACTAGACATCTACCACCCCACTACCACTATAAAATTAGAGCCGTAAGGGAGACTAGACATCTACCACCCCACTACCACTATCAGATTAGAGCCATAAGGGAGACTAGACATCTACACCCCACTACCAATATCAGATTAGAGCCATAAGCGAGACTAGACATCTACCACCCCATTACCACTATCAGATTAGAGTCATAAAGGAGACAAGACATCTACCAACCCACTATCAGATTAGAGCCACAAGGGAGACTAGACATCTACCACCCCATTACCACTATCAGATTAGAGCCATAAGGGAGACTAGACATCTACCACCAGACTACCACTATCAGATTAGAGCCATAAGGGAGACTAGACATCTACCACCCCACTACCAATTCCAGATTAGAGCCATAAGGGAGACTAGACATCTACCACCCCACTACCACTATAAAATTAGAGCCGTAAGGGAGACTAGACATCTACCACCCCACTACCACTATCAGATTAGAGCCATAAGGGAGACTAGACATCTACACCCCACTACCAATATCAGATTAGAGCCATAAGCGAGACTAGACATCTACCACCCCACTACCACTATCAGATTAGAGCCATAAGGGAGACTAGACATCTACCACCCCACTACCAATTCCAGATTAGAGCCATAAGGGAGACTAGACATCTACCACCCCACTACCACTATAAAATTAGAGCCATAAGGGAGACTAGACATCTACCACCCCACTACCACTATCAGATTAGAGCCATAAGGGAGACTAGACATCTACACCCCACTACCAATATCAGATTAGAGCCATAAGCGAGACTAGACATCTACCACCCCACTACCACTATCAGATTAGAAGCATAAGGGAGACTAAACATCTAACACCCCACTACCACTATCAGATTAGAGCCATAAGGGAGACTAGACATCTACCACCCACTACCACTATCAGATTAGAGCCATAAGGGAGACTAGACATCTACCACCCACTATCAGATTAGAACCATAAGGGAGACTAGACATCTACCACCCCATTACCACTATCCGATTAGAGCCATAAGGGAGACTAGACATCTACCACCCCACCACCAATTCCAGATTAGAGCCATAAGGGAGACTAGACATCTACCACCCCATTACCACTATCAGATTAGAGTCATAAAGGAGACAAGACATCTACCAACCCACTATCAGATTAGAGCCACAAGGGAGACTAGACATCTACCACCCCACTACCACTATCAGATTAGAGCCATAAGGGAGACTAGACATCTACCAACCCACTACCACTATCAGATTAGAGCCATAAGGGAGACTAGACATCTACCACCCACTATCAGATTAGAACCATAAGGGAGACTAGACATCTACCACCCCACTATCAAATTAGAGCCATAAGGGAGACTAGACATCTACCACCAGACTATCACTATCAGATTAGAGCCATAAGGGAGACTAGACAGCTACCACCCCACTACCAATTCCAGATTAGAGCCATATGGGAGACTAGACATCTACCACCCCACTACCACTATAAAATTAGAGCCATAAGGGAGACCAACCATCTACCACCCCACTACCACTATCAAATTAGAGCCATAAGGGAGACTAGACATCTACCACCCCACTACCACTATCAGATTAGAGTCATATAGGAGACTAGACATCTACCACCCCACTAGCACTATGAGATTAGAGCCATAAGGGAGCCTAGACATCTCCACCCCACTACCACTACCAGATTAGAGCCATAAGGGAGACCAGACATCTACCACCCCACTACCACTATCAGATTAGAGCCATAAGGGAGACTAGACATCTACCACCCACTATCATATTAGAACCATAAGGGAGTCTAGACATCTAACACCTCATTACCACTATCAGATTAGAGCCATAAGGGAGACTAGACATCTACCACCCCACTACCACTATCAGATTAGAGCCATAATGGAGACTAGACATCTACCACCCCACTACCACTATCAGATTAGACTCACAAGGGAGACTAGACATCTACCACCAGACTACCACTGTCAGATTAGAGCCATAAGGGAGACTAGACATCTACCACCCCACTACCAATTCCAGATTAGAGCCATAAGGGAGACTAGACATCTACCACCCCACTATCAGATTAGAGCCACAAGGGAGACTAGACATCTACCACCCCACTACCACTATCAGATTATAGCCATAAGGGAGACTAGACATCTACCACCCCACTACCACTACCAGATTAGAGCCATAAGGGAGACTAGACATCTACCACCCCACTACCACTATCAAATTAGAGCCATAAGGGAGACTATACATCTACCAACCCACTACCACTATCAGATTAGAGCCATAAGGGAGACTAGACATCTACCACCCACTATCAGATTAGAACCATAATGGAGACTAGACATCTACCACCCCATTACCACTATCAGATTAGAGCCATAAGGGAGACTAGACATCTACCAACCCACTACCAATTCCAGATTAGAGCCATAAGGGAGACTAGACATCTACCACCCCATTACCACTATCAGATTAGAGTCATAAAGGAGACAAGACATCTACCAACCCACTATCAGATTAGAACCATAAGGGAGACTAGACATCTACCACCCCACTATCAAATTAGAGCCATAAGGGAGACTAGACATCTACCACCCCACTACCACTATCAGATTAGAGCCACAAGGGAGACTAGACATCTACCACCCCACTACCACTATCAGATTAGAGCCATAAGGGAGACTAGACATCTACCACCCCACTACCAATTCCAGATTAGAGCCATATGGGAGACTAGACATCTACCACCCCACTACCACTATAAAATTAGAGCCATAAGGGAGACCAGACATCTACCACCCCACTACCACTATCAAATTAGAGCCATAAGGGAGACTAGACATCTACCACCCCACTACCACTATCAGATTAGAGCCATAAGGGAGACTAGACATCTACCACCCCACTACCACTATCAGATTAGAGCCATAATGGAGACTAGACATCTACCACCCCACTACCACTATCAGATTAGACTCACAAGGGAGACTAGACATCTACCACCAGACTACCACTATCAGATTAGAGCCATAAGGGAGACTAGACATCTACCACCCCACTACCAATTTCAGATTAGAGCCATAAGGGAGACTAGACATCTACCACCCCACTACCACTATAAAATTAGAGCCGTGAGGGAGACTAGACATCTACCACACACTACCACTATCAGATTAGAGCCATAAGGGAGAATAGACATCTACACCCCACTACCAATATCAGATTAGAGCCATAAGCGAGACTAGACATCTACCACCCCATTACCACTATCAGATTAGAGTCATAAAGGAGACAAGACATCTACCAACCCACTATCAGATTAGAGCCACGAGGGAGACTAGACATCTACCACCCCACTACCACTATCATATTAGAGCCATAATGGATATTAGACATCTACCACCCCACTACCACTATCAGATTATAGCCATAAGGGAGACTAGACATCTACCACCCCACTACCACTACCAGATTAGAGCCATAAGGGAGACTAGACATCTACCACCCCACTACCACTATCAAATTAGAGCCATAAGGGAGACTATACATCTACCAACCCACTACCACTATCAGATTAGAGCCATAAGGGAGACTAGACATCTACCACCCACTATCAGATTAGAACCATAATGGAGACTAGACATCTACCACCCCATTACCACTATCAGATTAGAGCCATAAGGGAGACTAGACATCTACCAACCCACTACCAATTCCAGATTAGAGCCATAAGGGAGACTAGACATCTACCACCCCATTACCACTATCAGATTAGAGTCATAAAGGAGACAAGACATCTACCAACCCACTATCAGATTAGAGCCACAAGGGAGACTAGACATCTACCACCCCACTACCACTATCAGATTAGATCCATAAGGGAGACTAGACATCTACCACCCACTATCAGATTAGAACCATAAGGGAGACTAGACATCTACCACCCCACTATCAAATTAGAGCCATAAGGGAGACTAGACATCTACCACCCCACTACCACTATCAGATTAGAGCCACAAGGGAGACTAGACATCTACCACCCCACTACCACTATCAGATTAGAGCCATAAGGGAGACTAGACATCTACCACCCCACTACCAATTCCAGATTAGAGCCATATGGGAGACTAGACATCTACCACCCCACTACCACTATAAAATTAGAGCCATAAGGGAGACCAGACATCTACCACCCCACTACCACTATCAAATTAGAGCCATAAGGGAGACTAGACATCTACCACCCCACTACCACTATCAGATTAGAGCCATAAGGGAGACTAGACATCTACCACCCCACTACCACTATCAGATTAGAGCCATAATGGAGACTAGACATCTACCACCCCACTACCACTATCAGATTAGACTCACAAGGGAGACTAGACATCTACCACCAGACTACCACTATCAGATTAGAGCCATAAGGGAGACTAGACATCTACCACCCCACTACCAATTTCAGATTAGAGCCATAAGGGAGACTAGACATCTACCACCCCACTACCACTATAAAATTAGAGCCGTGAGGGAGACTAGACATCTACCACCCACTACCACTATCAGATTAGAGCCATAAGGGAGACTAGACATCTACACCCCACTACCAATATCAGATTAGAGCCATAAGCGAGACTAGACATCTACCACCCCATTACCACTATCAGATTAGAGTCATAAAGGAGACAAGACATCTACCAACCCACTATCAGATTAGAGCCACGAGGGAGACTAGACATCTACCACCCCACTACCACTATCATATTAGAGCCATAATGGATATTAGACATCTACCACCCCACTACCACTATCAGATTAGAGTCAAAAAGGAGACTAGACATCTACCACCCCACTACCACTATCAGATTAGACTCACAAGGGAGACTAGACATCTACCACCAGACTACTACTATCAGATTAGAGCCATAATGGAGCCTAGACATCTCCCCCCCACTACCACTACCGGATAAGAGCCATAAGGGAGACTAGACATCTACCACCCCACTACCACTATCAGATTAGAGCCATAATGGAGCCTAGACATCTCCCCCCCACTACCACTACCGGATTAGAGCCATAAGGGAGACTAGACATCTACCACCCCACTACCACTATGAGATTAGAGGCATAAGGGAGACTAGACATCTACCACCCCACTACCACTATCAGATTAGAGCCATAAGGGAGACTAGACATCTACCACCCCACTACCACTATCAGATTATAGCCATAAGGGAGACTAGACATCTACCACCCCACTACCACTACCAGATTAGAGCCATAAGGGAGACTAGACATCTACCACCCCACTACCACTATCAAATTAGAGCCATAAGGGAGACTATACATCTACCAACCCACTACCACTATCAGATTAGAGCCATAAGGGAGACTAGACATCTACCACCCACTATCAGATTAGAACCATAAGGGAGACTAGACATCTACCACCCCACTACCACTATCAAATTAGAGCCATAAGGGAGACTAGACAGCTACCACCCCATTACCACTATCAGATTAGAGCCATATGGGAGACTAGACATCTACCACCCCACTACCACTATAAAATTAGAGCCATAAGGGAGACCAGACATCTACCACCCCACTACCACTATCAAATTAGAGCCATAAGGGAGACTAGACATCTACCACCCCACTACCACTATCAGATTAGAGCCATAAGGGAGACTAGACATCTACCACCCCACTACCACTATCAGATTAGAGCCATAATGGAGACTAGACATCTACCACCCCACTACCACTATCAGATTAGACTCACAAGGGAGACTAGACATCTACCACCAGACTACCACTATCAGATTAGAGCCATAAGGGAGACTAGACATCTACCACCCCACTACCAATTTCAGATTAGAGCCATAAGGGAGACTAGACATCTACCACCCCACTACCACTATAAAATTAGAGCCGTGAGGGAGACTAGACATCTACCACCCACTACCACTATCAGATTAGAGCCATAAGGGAGACTAGACATCTACACCCCACTACCAATATCAGATTAGAGCCATAAGCGAGACTAGACATCTACCACCCCATTACCACTATCAGATTAGAGTCATAAAGGAGACAAGACATCTACCAACCCACTATCAGATTAGAGCCACGAGGGAGACTAGACATCTACCACCCCACTACCACTATCATATTAGAGCCATAATGGATATTAGACATCTACCACCCCACTACCACTATCAGATTAGAGTCATAAAGGAGACTAGACATCTACCACCCCACTACCACTATCAGATTAGACTCACAAGGGAGACTAGACATCTACCACCAGACTACCACTATCAGATTAGAGCCATAATGGAGCCTAGACATCTCCCCCCCACTACCACTACCGGATTAGAGCCATAAGGGAGACTAGACATCTACCACCCCACTACCACTATCAGATTAGAGCCATAATGGAGCCTAGACATCTCCCCCCCACTACCACTACCGGATTAGAGCCATAAGGGAGACTAGACATCTACCACCCCACTACCACTATCAGATTAGAGGCATAAGGGAGACTAGACATCTACCACCCCACTACCACTATCAGATTAGAGCCATAAGGGAGACTAGACATCTACCACCCCACTACCACTATCAGATTATAGCCATAAGGGAGACTAGACATCTACCACCCCACTACCACTACCAGATTAGAGCCATAAGGGAGACTAGACATCTACCACCCCACTACCACTATCAAATTAGAGCCATAAGGGAGACTATACATCTACCAACCCACTACCACTATCAGATTAGAGCCATAAGGGAGACTAGACATCTACCACCCACTATCAGATTAGAACCATAAGGGAGACTAGACAGCTACCACCCCATTACCACTATCAGATTAGAGCCATAAGGGAGACTAGACATCTACCACCCCACTACCAATTCCAGATTAGAGCCATAAGGGAGACTAGACATCTACCACCCCACTACCAGTATCAGATTAGAGCCATAATGGAGACTAGACATCTACCACCCCACTACCACTATAAAATTAGAGCCGTAAGGGAGACTAGACATCTACCACCCCACTACCACTATCAGATTAGAGCCATAAGGGAGCCTAGACATCTACACCCCACTACCAATATCAGATTAGAGCCATAAGCGAGACTAGACATCTACCACCCCACTACCACTACCAGATTAGAGCCATAAGGGAGACTAGACATCTACCACCCCACTACCACTATCAGATTAGAGCCATAAGGGAGACTAGACATCTACCACCCACTACCACTATCAGATTAGAGCCATAAGGGAGACTAGACATCTACCACCCACTATCAGATTAGAACCATAAGGGAGACTAGACATCTACCACCCCATTACCACTATCCGATTAGAGCCATAAGGGAGACTAGACATCTACCACCCCACCACCAATTCCAGATTATAGCCATAAGGGAGACTAGACATCTACCACCCCATTACCACTATCAGATTAGAGTCATAAAGGAGACAAGACATCTACCAACCCACTATCAGATTAGAGCCACAAGGGAGACTAGACATCTACCACCCAACTACCACTATCAGATTAGAGCCATAAGGGAGACTAGACATCTACCACCCACTATCAGATTAGAACCATAAGGGAGACAAGACATCTACCACTCCACTATCAGATTAGAGGCATAAGGGAGACTAAACATCTACCACCCACTACCACTATCAGATTAGAGCCATAAGGGAGACTAGACATCTACCACCCACTACCACTATCAGATTAGAGCCATAAGGGAGACTAGACATCCACCACCCACTATCAGATTAGAACCATAAGGGAGACTAGACATCTACCACCCCATTACCACTATCCGATTAGAGCCATAAGGGAGACTAGACATCTACCACCCCACCACCAATTCCAGATTAGAGCCATAAGGGAGACTAGACATCTACCACCCCATTACCACTATCAGATTAGAGTCATAAAGGAGACAAGACATCTACCACCCCACTATCAGATTAGAGCCACAAGGGAGACTAGACATCTACCACCCCACTACCACTATCATATTAGAGCCATAATGGAGACTAGACATCTACCACCCCACTACCACTATCAGATTAGAGACATAAGGGAGACTAGACATCTACCACCCCACTACCACTATCAGATTATAGCCATAAGGGAGACTAGACATCTACCACCCCACTACCACTACCAGATTAGAGCCATAAGGGAGACTAGACATCTACCACCCCACTACCACTATCAAATTAGAGCCATAAGGGAGACTATACATCTACCAACCCACTACCACTATCAGATTAGAGCCATAAGGGAGACTAGACATCTACCACCCACTATCAGATTAGAACCATAATGGAGACTAGACATCTACCACCCCATTACCACTATCAGATTAGAGCCATAAGGGAGACTAGACATCTACCAACCCACTACCAATTCCAGATTAGAGCCATAAGGGAGACTAGACATCTACCACCCCATTACCACTATCAGATTAGAGTCATAAAGGAGACAAGACATCTACCAACCCACTATCAGATTAGAGCCACAAGGGAGACTAGACATCTACCACCCCACTACCACTATCAGATTAGAGCCATAAGGGAGACTAGACATCTACCAACCCACTACCACTATCAGATTAGAGCCATAAGGGAGACTAGACATCTACCAACCCACTACCACTATCAGATTAGAGTCACAAAGGAGACTAGACATCTACCACCCCACTACCACTATCAGATTAGAGGCATAAGGGAGACTAGACATCTACCACCCCACTACCACTATCAGATTAGAGTCATATAGGAGACTAGACATCTACCACCCCACTAGCACTATGAGATTAGAGCCATAAGGGAGCCTAGACATCTCCACCCCACTACCACTACCGGATTAGAGCGATAAGGGAGACTAGACATCTACCACCCCACTACCACTATCAGATTAGAGTCATATAGGAGACTAGACATCTACCACCCCACTAGCACTATGAGATTAGAGCCATAAGGGAGCCTAGACATCTCCACCCCACTACCACTACCGGATTAGAGCGATAAGGGAGACTAGACATCTACCACCCCACTACCACTATCAGATTAGAGGCATAAGGGAGACTAGACATCTACCACCCCACTATCAGATTAGAACCATAAGGGAGACTAGACATCTACCACCCCACTATCAAATTAGAGCCATAAGGGAGACTAGACATCTACCACCAGACTACCACTATCAGATTAGAGCCATAAGGGAGACTAGACAGCTACCACCCCACTACCAATTCCAGATTAGAGCCATATGGGAGACTAGACATCTACCACCCCACTACCACTATAAAATTAGAGCCATAAGGGAGACCAACCATCTACCACCCCACTACCACTATCAAATTAGAGCCATAAGGGAGACTAGACATCTACCACCCCACTACCACTATCAGATTAGAGTCATATAGGAGACTAGACATCTACCACCCCACTAGCACTATGAGATTAGAGCCATAAGGGAGCCTAGACATCTCCACCCCACTACCACTACCGGATTAGAGCGATAAGGGAGACTAGACATCTACCACCCCACTACCACTATCAGATTAGAGGCATAAGGGAGACTAGACATCTACCACCCCACTACCACTATCATATTAGAGCCATAAGGGAGACTAGACATCTACCACCCCACTACCACTATCAGATTAGAGCCAGAAGGGAGACTAGACATCTACCACCCCACTACCACTATCAGATTAGAGCCATAAGGGAGACTAGACATCTACCAACCCACTACCACTATCAGATTAGAGCTATAAGGGAGACTAGACATCTACCACCCACTTTCAGATTAGAACCATAAGGGAGACAAGACATCTACCAACCCACTACCACTATCAGATTAGAGCCATAAGGGAGACTAGACATCTACCATCCCACTACCACTATCAGATTAGAGTCACAAAGGAGACTAGACATCTACCACCCCACTCCCACTATCAGATTAGAGGCATAAGGGAGACTAGACATCTACCACCCCACTACCACTATCAGATTAGAGCCAGAAGGGAGACTAGACATCTACCACCCCATTACCACTATCAAATTAGAGCCATAAGGGAGACTAGACATCTACCAACCCACTTCCACTATAAGATTTGAGCCGTATGGGAGACTCGACATCTACCACCCCACTATCAGATTAGAGCCATAAGGGAGACTAGACATCTACCACCCCTCTACCACTATCAGATTATAGCCATAAGGGAGACTAGACATATACCACTATCAGAATAGAGCCATAAGGGAGACTAGACATCTACCACCCGACTACCACTATCAGAATAGAGACATAAGGGAGACTAGACATCTACCACCCCACTACCACTACCAGAATAGAGCCATAAGGGAGACTAGACATCTACCACCCGACTACCACTATCAGATTAGAGACATAAGGGAGACTAGACATCTACCGCCCCACTACCAATACCAGATTAGAGCCATAAGGGAGACTAGACATCTACCACCCACAATCAGACTAGAAAGATAAGGGGGACTAGACATCTACCACCCCACTACCACTATCAGATTAGAGCCATAAGGGAGACTAGACATCTACCACACCACTATCACTATCAGATTAGAGCCATAAGGGAGACTAGACATCTACCACCCCACTACCACTACCAGGTAGAGCCATAAGGGAGACTAAACATCTACCACCCCACCACCACTATCAGATTAGAGGCTTAAGGTAGACTAGACATCTACCACCCCACTACCACTACCAGAATAGAGCCATAAGGGAGACTAGACATCTACGAACCCACTACCACTATCAGATTTGACCAATAAGGGAGACTAGACATCTACCACCCACAATCAGATTAGAACCCTAAGGGAGACTAGACATCTACCACCCCAACTACCACTATCAAATTAGAGCCATAAGGGAGACTAGACATCTACCAACCCACTACCACTATAAGATTTGAGCCATAAGGGAGACTAGACATCTACCACCCCACTATCAGATTAGAGCCATAAGGGAGACTAGACATCTACCACTATCAGAATAGAGCCATAAGGGAGACTAGACATCTACCAACCCACTACCACTATCAGATTAGAGACATAAGGGACACTAGACATCTACCACCCCACTACCACTACCAGATTAGAGCCATAAGGGAGACTAGACATCTACCACCCCACTACCACTACCAGATTAGAGCCATAAGGGAGACTAGACATCTACCACCCCACTACCACTACCAGATTAGAGCCATAATGGAGACTAGACATCTACCACCCCACTACCACTATCAAATTAGAGCCATAAGGGAGAGTAGACATCTACCAACCCACAACCACTATCAGATTAGAGCCATAAGGGAGACTAGACATCTACCAACCCACAATCAGATTAGACAGATAAGGGGGACTAGACATCTACCTCCCCACTACCACTATCAGATTAGAGCCATAAGGGAGACTAGACATCTACCAACCCACTATCACTATCAGATTAGAGCCATAAGGGAGACTAGACATCTACCACCCCACTACCACTACCAGGTTAGAGCCATAAGGGAGACTAGACATCTACCACCCCACTACCACTATCAAATTAGAGCCATAAGGGAGACTAGACATCTACCACCACACTACCACTACCAGATTAGAGCCATAAGGGAGACTAGACATCTACCACCCCACTACCACTATCAGATTAGAGCCATAAGGGAGACTAGACATCTACCACCCCACTACCACTATCAAATTAGAGCCATAAGGGAGTCTAGACATCTACCACCCCACTACCACTACCGGATTAGAGCCATAAGGGAGACTAGACATCTACCACCCCACTACCACTATCAGATTAGAGCCATAAGGGAGACTAGACATCTACCACCCCACTACCACTATCAGATTAGAGCCATAAGGGAGACTAGACATCTACCACCCCACTACCACTACCGGATTAGAGCCATAAGGGATACTAGACATCTACCACCCCACTACCACTATCAGATTAGAGGCATAAGGGAGACTAGACATCTACCACCCCACTACCACTATCAGATTAGAGCCATAAGGGAGACTAGACATCTACCACCCCACTACCACTATCAGATTAGAGCCATAAGGGAGACTAGACATCTACCACCCCACTACCACTACCAGATTAGAGCCATAAGGGAGACTAGACATCTACCACCCCACTACCACTATCAAATTAGAGCCATAAGGGAGACTAGACATCTACGAACCCACTACCACTATCAGATTTGAGCCATAAGGGAGACTAGACATCTACCACCCACAATCAGATTAGAACCATAAGGGAGACTAGACATCTACCACCCCATTACCACTATCAGATTAGAGCCATAAGGGAGACTAGACATCTACCACCCCACTACCACTTTCAAATTAGAGCCATAAGGGAGACTAGACATCTACCAACCCACTTCCACTATAAGATTTGAGCCATATGGGAGACTCGACATCTACCACCCCACTATCAGATTAGAGCCATAAGGGAGACTAGACATCTACCACCCCTCTACCACTGTCAGATTATAGCCATAAGGGAGACAAGACATCTACCACTATCAGAATAGAGCCATAAGGGAGATTAGACATCTACCACCCGACTACCACTATCAGATTAGAGACATAAGGGAGACTAGACATCTACCACCCCACTACCACTATCAGAATAGAGCCATAAGGGAGACTAGACATCTACCACCCCACTACCACTATCAAATTAGAGCCATGAGGGAGACTAGACATCTACGAACCCACTACCACTATCAGATTTGAGCCATAAGGGAGACTAGACATCTACCACCCACAATCAGATTAGAACCATAAGGGAGACTAGACATCTACCACCCCATTACCACTATCAAATTAGAGCCATAAGGGAGACTAGACATCTACCAACCCACTTCCACTATAAGATTTGAGCCGTATGGGAGACTCGACATCTACCACCCCACTATCAGATTAGAGCCATAAGGGAGACTAGACATCTACCACCCCTCTACCACTATCAGATTATAGCCATAAGGGAGACTAGACATATACCACTATCAGAATAGAGCCATAAGGGAGACTAGACATCTACCACCCGACTACCACTATCAGAATAGAGACATAAGGGAGACTAGACATCTACCACCCCACTACCACTACCAGAATAGAGCCATAAGGGAGACTAGACATCTACCACCCGACTACCACTATCAGATTAGAGACATAAGGGAGACTAGACATCTACCGCCCCACTACCAATACCAGATTAGAGCCATAAGGGAGACTAGACATCTACCACCCACAATCAGACTAGAAAGATAAGGGGGACTAGACATCTACCACCCCACTACCACTATCAGATTAGAGCCATAAGGGAGACTAGACATCTACCACACCACTATCACTATCAGATTAGAGCCATAAGGGAGACTAGACATCTACCACCCCACTACCACTACCAGGTAGAGCCATAAGGGAGACTAAACATCTACCACCCCACCACCACTATCAGATTAGAGGCTTAAGGTAGACTAGACATCTACCACCCCACTACCACTACCAGAATAGAGCCATAAGGGAGACTAGACATCTACGAACCCACTACCACTATCAGATTTGACCAATAAGGGAGACTAGACATCTACCACCCACAATCAGATTAGAACCCTAAGGGAGACTAGACATCTACCACCCCAACTACCACTATCAAATTAGAGCCATAAGGGAGACTAGACATCTACCAACCCACTACCACTATAAGATTTGAGCCATAAGGGAGACTAGACATCTACCACCCCACTATCAGATTAGAGCCATAAGGGAGACTAGACATCTACCACTATCAGAATAGAGCCATAAGGGAGACTAGACATCTACCAACCCACTACCACTATCAGATTAGAGACATAAGGGACACTAGACATCTACCACCCCACTACCACTACCAGATTAGAGCCATAAGGGAGACTAGACATCTACCACCCCACTACCACTACCAGATTAGAGCCATAAGGGAGACTAGACATCTACCACCCCACTACCACTACCAGATTAGAGCCATAATGGAGACTAGACATCTACCACCCCACTACCACTATCAAATTAGAGCCATAAGGGAGAGTAGACATCTACCAACCCACAACCACTATCAGATTAGAGCCATAAGGGAGACTAGACATCTACCAACCCACAATCAGATTAGACAGATAAGGGGGACTAGACATCTACCTCCCCACTACCACTATCAGATTAGAGCCATAAGGGAGACTAGACATCTACCAACCCACTATCACTATCAGATTAGAGCCATAAGGGAGACTAGACATCTACCACCCCACTACCACTACCAGGTTAGAGCCATAAGGGAGACTAGACATCTACCACCCCACTACCACTATCAAATTAGAGCCATAAGGGAGACTAGACATCTACCACCACACTACCACTACCAGATTAGAGCCATAAGGGAGACTAGACATCTACCACCCCACTACCACTATCTAATTAGAGCCATAAGGGAGTGTAGACATCTACCACCCCACTACCACTATCAGATTAGAGCCATAAGGGAGCCTAGACATCTACTACCCCACTACCACTATCAGATTATAGCCATAAGGGAGACAAGACATCTACCACCCCACTACCACTATCAGATTAGAGCCATAAGGGAGACTAGACATCTACCACCCCACTACCACTACCAGATTAGAGCCATAAGGGAGACTAGACATCTACCACCCCACTACCACTATCAAATTAGAGCCATAAGGGAGACTAGACATCTACCAACCCACTACCACTATCAGATTAGAGCCATAAGTGAGACTAGACATCTACCACCCACAATCAGATTAGAACCATAAGGGAGTCTAGACATCTAACACCCCATTACCACTATCAGATTAGAGCCATAAGGGAGACTAGACATCTACCACCCCATTACCACTAACAGATTAGAGCCATAAGGGAGACTAGACAACTACCACCCCACTACCACTATCAGATTAGAGCCATAAGGGAAACTAGACATCTACCACCCCACTACCACTATCAAATTAGAGCAATAAGGGAGACTAGACAACTACCACCCCACTACCACTATCAGATTAGAGCCATAAGGGAAACTAGAAATCTACCACCCCACTACCACTATCAAATTAGAGCCATTAGGGAGACTAGACATCTACCAACCCACTACCACTATCAGATTAGAGCCATAAGGGAGACTAGACATCTACCACCCCACTACCACTATCAGATTAGAGCCATAAGGGAGACTAGACATCTACCACCCCACTACCACTACCAGATTAGAGCCATAAGGGAGACTAGACATCTACCACCCCACTACCACTAACAAATTAGAGCCATAATGGAGACTAGACATCTACCACCCCACTACCACTATCAGATTAGAGCCATAAGGGAGACTAGACATCTACCACCCCACTACCACTATCAGATTAGAGCCACAAGGGAGACTAGACATCTACCACCCCACTACCACTACAAGATTAGAGCCATAAGGGAGACTAGACATCTACGAACCCACTACCACTATCAGATATGAGCCATAAGGGAGACTAGACATCTACCACCCACAATCAGATTAGAACCATAAGGGAGACTAGACATCTACCACCCCAACTACCACTATCAAATTAGAGCCATAAGGGAGACTAGACATCTACCAACCCACTACCACTATAAGATTTGAGCCATAAGGGAGACTAGACATCTACCACTCCACTATCAGATTAGAGCCATAAGGGAGACTAGACATCTACCACTATCAGAATAGAGCCATAAGGGAGACTAGACATCTACCACCCCACTACCACTATCAGATTAGAGACATAAGGGACACTAGACATCTACCACCCCACTACCACTACCAGATTAGAGCCATAAGGGAGACTAGACATCTACCACCCCACTACCACTACCAGATTAGAGCCATAAGGGAGACTAGACATCTACCACCCCACTACCACTACCAGATTAGAGCCATAATGGAGACTAGACATCTACCACCCCACTACCACTATCAAATTAGAGCCATAAGGGAGACTAGACATCTACCAACCCACAACCACTATCAGATTAGAGCCATAAGGGAGACTAGACATCTACCAACCCACAATCAGATTAGACAGATAAGGGGGACTAGACATCTACCTCCCCACTACCACTATCAGATTAGAGCCATAAGGGAGACTAGACATCTACCAACCCACTATCACTATCAGATTAGAGCCATAAAGGAGACTAGACATCTACCACCCCACTACCACTACCAGGTTAGAGCCATAAGGGAGACTAGACATCTACCACCCCACTACCACTATCAAATTAGAGCCATAAGGGAGACTAGACATCTACCACCACACTACCACTACCAGATTAGAGCCATAAGGGAGACTAGACATCTACCACCCCACTACCACTATCTAATTAGAGCCATAAGGGAGTGTAGACATCTACCACCCCACTACCACTATCAGATTAGAGCCATAAGGGAGACTAGACATCTACTACCCCACTACCACTATCAGATTATAGCCATAAGGGAGACAAGACATCTACCACCCCACTACCACTATCAGATTAGAGCCATAAGGGAGACTAGACATCTACCACCCCACTACCACTATCAAATTAGAGCCATAAGGGAGACTAGACATCTACCACCACACTACCACTACCAGATTAGAGCCATAAGGGAGACTAGACATCTACCACCCCACTACCACTATCTAATTAGAGCCATAAGGGAGACAAGACATCTACCACCCCACTACCACTATCAGATTAGAGCCATAAGGGAGACTAGAAATCTACCACCCCACTACCACTATCAGATTTGAGCCATAAGGGAGACTAGACATCTACCACCCACAATCAGATTAGAAAGATAAGGGGGACTAGACATCTACCACCCCACTACCACTATCAGATTAGAACCATAAGGGAGACTAGACATCTACGAACCCACTACCACTACCAGATTAGAGCCATAAGGGAGACTAGACATCTACGAACCCACTACCACTATCAGATTTGAGCCATAAGGGAGACTAGACATCTACCACCCACAATCAGACTAGAAAGATAAGGGGGACTAGACATCTACCACCACACTACCACTATCAGATTAGAGCCATAAGGGAGACTAGACATCTACCACACCACTATCACTATCAGATTAGAGCCATAAGGGAGACTAAACATCTACCACCCCACCACCACTATCAGATTAGAGGCTTAAGGTAGACTAGACATCTACCACCCCACTACCACTACCAGATTAGAGCCATAAGGGAGACTAGACATCTACCACCCACAATCAGATTAGAACCATAAGGGAGACTAGACATCTACCACCCCAACTACCACTATCAAATTAGAGCCATAAGGGAGACTAGACATCTACCAACCCACTACCACTATAAGATTTGAGCCATAAGGGAGACTAGACATCTACCACCCCACTATCAGATTAGAGCCATAAGGGAGACTAGACATCTACCACTATCAGAATAGAGCCATAAGGGAGACTAGACATCTACCAACCCACAATCAGATTAGACAGATAAGGGGGACTAGACATCTACCAACCCACAACCACTATCAGATTAGAGCCAATATGGAGACTAGACATCTACCAACCCACAATCAGATTAGACAGATAAGGGGGACTAGACATCTACCTCCCCACTACCACTATCAGATTAGAGCCATAAGGGAGACTAGACATCTACCACCCCACTATCACTATCAGATTAGAGCCATAAGGGAGACTAGACATCTACCACCCCACTACCACTACCAGATTAGAGCCATAAGGGAGACTAGACATCTACCAACCCACAATCAGATTAGACAGATAAGGGGGACTAGACATCTACCTCCCCACTATCACTATCAGATTAGAGCCATAAGGGAGACTAGACATCTACCACCCCACTATCACTATCTGATTAGAGCCATAAGGGAGACTAGACATCTACCACCCCACTACCACTACCAGATTAGAGCCATAAGGGAGACTAGACATCTACCACCCCACTACCACTATCAAATTAGAGCCATAAGGGAGACTAGACATCTACCAACCCACTACCACTATCAGATTTGAGCCATAAGTGAGACTAGACATCTACCACCCCACCTCCACTATCAGATTAGAGCCATAAGGGAGACTAGACATCTACCACCCCACTACCACTACCAGATTAGAGCCATAAGGGAGACTAGACATCTACCACCCCACTACCACTATCAAATTAGAGCCATAAGGGAGACTAGACATCTACCAACCCACTACCACTATCAGATTAGAGCCATAAGTGAGACTAGACATCTACCACCCACAATCAGATTAGAACCATAAGGGAGTCTAGACATCTACCACCCCATTACCACTATCAGATTAGAGCCATAAGGGAGACTAGACATCTACCACCCCACTATCACTATCAGATTAGAGCCATAAGGGAGACTAGACATCTACCACCCCACTACCACTACCAGATTAGAGCCATAAGGGAGACTAGACATCTACCACCCCACTACCACTATCAAATTAGAGCCATAATGGAGACTAGACATCTACCACCCCACTACCACTATCAGATTAGAGCCATAAGGGAGACTAGACATCTACCACCCCACTACAACTATCAAATTAGAGCCATAAGGGAGACTAGACATCTACCACCCCACTACCACTATCAGATTAGAGCCATAAGGGAGACTAGACATCTACCACCACACTACCACTATAAGATTTGAGCCATAAGGGAGACTAGACATCTACCACCCCACTATCAGATTAGAGCCATAAGGGAGACTAGACATCTACCACCCCTATACCACTATCAGATTAGAGCCATAAGAGAGACTAGACATCTACCACCCCACTACCACTACCAGATTAGAGCCATAAGGGAGACTAGACATCTACCACCCCACTACCACTACCAGATTAGAGCCATAAGGGAGACTAGACATCTACCACCCCACTACCACTACCAGATTAGAGCCATAATGGAGACTAGACATTTACCACCCCATTACCACTATCAGATTAGAGCCATAAGGGAGACTAGACATCTACCACCCCACTACCACTATCAAATTAGAGCCATAAGGGAGTCTAGACATCTACCAACCCACTACCACTATCAGATTAGAGCCATAAGGGAGACTAGACATGTACCAAACCACAATCAGATTAGAAAGATAAGGGGGACTAGACATCTACCTCCCCACAACCACTATCAGATTAGAGCCATAAGGGAGACTAGACATCTACCAACCCACTACCACTATCAGATTAGAGCCATAAGTGAGACTAGACATCTACCACCCACAATCAGATTAGAACCATAAGGGAGTCTAGACATCTACCACCCCATTACCACTATCAGATTAGAGCCATAAGGGAGACTAGACATCTACCACCCCATTACCATTATCAGATTAGAGCCATAAGGGAGACTAGACATCTACCACCCTACTACCACTATCAGATTAGAGCCATAAGGGAGACTAGACATCTACCACACCAATACCACTATCAGATTAGAGCCATAAGGGAGACTAGACATCTACCACCCCACTACCACTATCAAATTAGAGCCATAAGGGAGACTAGACATCTACCAACTCACTACCACTATCAGATTAGAGCCATAAGTGAGACTAGACATCTACCACCCCACTACCACTATCAGATTAGAGCCATAAGGGAGACTAGACATCTACCACCCCACTACCACTACCAGATTAGAGCCATAAGGGAGACTAGACATCTACCACCCCACTACCACTATCAAATTAGAGCCATAAGGGAGACTAGACATCTACCAACCCAGATTAGAGACTAGACATCTACCACCACACTACCACTATCAGATTAGAGCCATAAGGGAGACTAGACATCTACCACCCCACTACCACTACCAGATTAGAGCCATAAGGGAGACTAGACATCTACCACCCCACTACAACTATCAAATTAGAGCCATAAGGGAGACTAGACATCTACCAACCCACTACCACTATCAGATTAGAGCCATAAGGGAGACTAGACATCTACCACCACACTACCACTATCAGATTAGAGCCATAAGTGAGACTAGACATCTACCACCCACAATCAGATTAGAACCATAAGGGAGTCTAGACATCTACCACCCCATTACCACTATCAGATTAGAGCCATAAGGGAGACTAGACATCTACCACCCCATTACCATTATCAGATTAGAGCCATAAGGGAGACTAGACATCTACCACCCTACTACCACTATCAGATTAGAGCCATAAGGGAGACTAGACATCTACCACACCAATACCACTATCAGATTAGAGCCATAAGGGAGACTAGACATCTACCACCCCACTACCACTATCAAATTAGAGCCATAAGGGAGACTAGACATCTACCAACTCACTACCACTATCAGATTAGAGCCATAAGTGAGACTAGACATCTACCACCCCACTACCACTATCAGATTAGAGCCATAAGGGAGACTAGACATCTACCACCCCACTACCACTACCAGATTAGAGCCATAAGGGAGACTAGACATCTACCACCCCACTACCACTATCAAATTAGAGCCATAAGGGAGACTAGACATCTACCAACCCAGATTAGAGACTAGACATCTACCACCACACTACCACTATCAGATTAGAGCCATAAGGGAGACTAGACATCTACCACCCCACTACCACTACCAGATTAGAGCCATAAGGGAGACTAGACATCTACCACCCCACTACAACTATCAAATTAGAGCCATAAGGGAGACTAGACATCTACCACCCCACTACCACTATCAGATTAGAGCCATAAGGGAGACTAGACATCTACCAAACCACAATCAGATTAGAAAGATAAGGGGGACTAGACATCTACCTCCCCACAACCACTATCAGATTAGAGCCATAAGGGAGACTAGACATCTACCACCCCACTATCACTATCAGATTAGAGCCATAAGGGAGACTAGACATCTACCACCCCACTACCACTACCAGGTTAGAGCCATAAGGGAGACTAGACATCTACCACCCCACTACCACTATCAAATTAGAGCCATAAGGGAGACTAGACATCTACCACCACACTACCACTATAAGATTTGAGCCATAAGGGAGACTAGACATCTACCACCCCACAATCAGATTAGAGCCGTAAGGGAAACTAGACATCTACCACCCCTATACCACTATCAGATTAGAGCCATAAGGGAGACTAGACATCTACCACTATCAAATTAGAGCCATAAGGGAGACTAGACATCTACCAACCCACTACCACTATCAGATTAGAGCCATAAGGGAGACTAGACATCTACCACCCCACTATCACTATCAGATTAGAGCCATAAGGGAGACTAGACATCTACCACCCCACTACCACTACCAGATTAGAGCCATAAGGGAGACTAGACATCTACCACCCCACTACCACTATCAAATTAGAGCCATAATGGAGACTAGACATCTACCACCCCACTACCACTATCAGATTAGAGCCATAAGGGAGACTAGACATCTACCACCCCACTACAACTATCAAATTAGAGCCATAAGGGAGACTAGACATCTACCACCCCACTACCACTATCAGATTAGAGCCATAAGGGAGACTAGACATCTACCACCACACTACCACTATAAGATTTGAGCCATAAGGGAGACTAGACATCTACCACCCCACTATCAGATTAGAGCCATAAGGGAGACTAGACATCTACCACCCCTATACCACTATCAGATTAGAGCCATAAGAGAGACTAGACATCTACCACCCCACTACCACTACCAGATTAGAGCCATAAGGGAGACTAGACATCTACCACCCCACTACCACTACCAGATTAGAGCCATAAGGGAGACTAGACATCTACCACCCCACTACCACTACCAGATTAGAGCCATAATGGAGACTAGACATTTTCCACCCCATTACCACTATCAGATTAGAGCCATAAGGGAGACTAGACATCTACCACCCCACTACCACTATCAAATTAGAGCCATAAGGGAGTCTAGACATCTACCAACCCACTACCACTATCAGATTAGAGCCATAAGGGAGACTAGACATGTACCAAACCACAATCAGATTAGAAAGATAAGGGGGACTAGACATCTACCTCCCCACAACCACTATCAGATTAGAGCCATAAGGGAGACTAGACATCTACCAACCCACTACCACTATCAGATTAGAGCCATAAGTGAGACTAGACATCTACCACCCACAATCAGATTAGAACCATAAGGGAGTCTAGACATCTACCACCCCATTACCACTATCAGATTAGAGCCATAAGGGAGACTAGACATCTACCACCCCATTACCATTATCAGATTAGAGCCATAAGGGAGACTAGACATCTACCACCCTACTACCACTATCAGATTAGAGCCATAAGGGAGACTAGACATCTACCACACCAATACCACTATCAGATTAGAGCCATAAGGGAGACTAGACATCTACCACCCCACTACCACTATCAAATTAGAGCCATAAGGGAGACTAGACATCTACCAACTCACTACCACTATCAGATTAGAGCCATAAGTGAGACTAGACATCTACCACCCCACTACCACTATCAGATTAGAGCCATAAGGGAGACTAGACATCTACCACCCCACTACCACTACCAGATTAGAGCCATAAGGGAGACTAGACATCTACCACCCCACTACCACTATCAAATTAGAGCCATAAGGGAGACTAGACATCTACCAACCCAGATTAGAGACTAGACATCTACCACCACACTACCACTATCAGATTAGAGCCATAAGGGAGACTAGACATCTACCACCCCACTACCACTACCAGATTAGAGCCATAAGGGAGACTAGACATCTACCACCCCACTACAACTATCAAATTAGAGCCATAAGGGAGACTAGACATCTACCACCCCACTACCACTATCAGATTAGAGCCATAAGGGAGACTAGACATCTACCAAACCACAATCAGATTAGAAAGATAAGGGGGACTAGACATCTACCTCCCCACAACCACTATCAGATTAGAGCCATAAGGGAGACTAGACATCTACCACCCCACTATCACTATCAGATTAGAGCCATAAGGGAGACTAGACATCTACCACCCCACTACCACTACCAGGTTAGAGCCATAAGGGAGACTAGACATCTACCACCCCACTACCACTATCAAATTAGAGCCATAAGGGAGACTAGACATCTACCACCACACTACCACTATAAGATTTGAGCCATAAGGGAGACTAGACATCTACCACCCCACAATCAGATTAGAGCCGTAAGGGAGACTAGACATCTACCACCCCTATACCACTATCAGATTAGAGCCATAAGGGAGACTAGACATCTACCACTATCAGAATAGAGCCATAAGGGAGACTAGACATCTACCACCCCACTACAACTATCTAATTAGAGCCATAAGGGAGTGTAGACATCTACCACCCCACTACCACTATCAGATTAGAGCCATAAGGGAGACTAGACATCAACCACCCCACTACCACTATCAGATTAGAGCCATAAGTGAGACTAGACATCTACCACCCCACTACCACTATCAGATTAGAGCCATAAGGGAGACTAGACATCTACCACCCCACTACCACTACCAGATTAGAGCCATAAGGGAGACTAGACATCTACCACCCCACTACCACTATCAAATTAGAGCCATAAGGGAGACTAGACATCTACCAACCCACTACCACTATCAGATTAGAGCCATAAGTGAGACTAGACATCTACCACCCACAATCAGATTAGAACCATAAGGGAGTCTAGACATCTACCACCCCATTACCACTATCAGATTAGAGCCATAAGGGAAACTAGACATCTACCACCCCATTACCGCTATCAGTTTAGAGCCATAAGGGAGACTAGACATCTACCACCCCACTACCACTATCAAATTAGAGCAATAAGGGAGACTAGACATCTACCACCCCACTACCACTATCAGATTAGAGCCATAAGGGAGACTAGAAATCTACCACCCCACTACCACTATCAAATTAGAGCCATAAGGGAGACTAGACATCTACCAACCCACTACCACTATCAGATTAGAGCCATAAGGGAGACTAGACATCTACCACCCCACTATCACTATCAGATTAGAGCCATAAGGGAGACTAGACATCTACCACCCCACTACCAGATTAGAGCCATAAGGGAGACTAGACATCTACCACCCCACTACCACTATCAAATTAGAGCCATAATGGAGACTAGACATCTACCACCACACTACCACTATCAGATTAGAGCCATAAGGGAGACTAGACATCTACCACCCCACTACCACTATCAGATTAGAGCCATGAGGGAGACTAGACATCTACCACCACACTACCACTATCAGATTAGAGCCATAAGGGAGACTAGACATCTACCACCCCACTACCACTACCAGATTAGAGCCATAAGGGAGACTAGACATCTACCACCCCACTACCACTATCAAATTAAAGCCATAAGGGAGACTAGACATCTACCACCCCACTACCACTATCAGATTAGAGCCATAAGGGAGACTAGACATCTACCACCCCATTACCACTACCAGATTAGAGCCATAAGGGAGACTAGACATCTACCACCCCACTACCACTACCAGAAAAGAGCCATAAGGGAGACTAGACATCTACCACCCCACTACCACTACCAGATTAGAGCCATAATGGAGACTAGACATTTACCACCCCATTACCACTATCAGATTAGAGCCATAAGGGAGACTAGACATCTACCACCCCACTACCACTATCAAATTAGAGCCATAAGGGAGTCTAGACATCTACCAACCCACTACCACTATCAGATTAGAGCCATAAGGGAGACTAGACATCTACCAAACCACAATCATATTAGAAAGATAAGGGGGACTAGACATCTACCTCCCCACTACCACTATCAGATTAGAGCCGTAAGGGAGACTAGACATCTACCACCCCACTATCACTATCAGATTAGAGCCATAAGGGAGACTAGACATCTACCACCCCACTACCACTACCAGGTTAGAGCCATAAGGGAGACTAGACATCTACCACCCCACTACCACTATCAAATTAGAGCCATAAGGGAGACTAGACATCTACCACCCCACTACCACTACCAGGTTAGAGCCATAAGGGAGACTAGACATCTACCAAACCACAATCATATTAGAAAGATAAGGGGGACTAGACATCTACCTCCCCACAACCACTATCAGATTAGAGCCATAAGGGAGACTAGACATCTACCACCCCACTATCACTATCAGATTAGAGCCATAAGGGAGACTAGACATCTACCACCCCACTACCACTACCAGGTTAGAGCCATAAGGGAGACTAGACATCTACCAAACCACAATCATATTAGAAAGATAAGGGGGACTAGACATCTACCTCCCCACTACCACTATCAGATTAGAGCCGTAAGGGAGACTAGACATCTACCACCCCACTATCACTATCAGATTAGAGCCATAAGGGAGACTAGACATCTACCACCCCACTACCACTACCAGGTTAGAGCCATAAGGGAGACTAGACATCTACCACCCCACTACCACTATCAAATTAGAGCCATAAGGGAGACTAGACATCTACCACCCCACTACCACTATCAGATTAGAGCCATAAGGGAGACTAGACATCTACCACCACACTACCACTATAAGGTTTGAGCCATAAGGGAGACTAGACATCTACCACCCCACAATCAGATTAGAGCCGTAAGGGAGACTAGACATCTACCACCCCACTACCACTATCAAATTAGAGCCATAAGGGAGACTAGACATCTACCACCCCACTACCACTACCAGGTTAGAGCCATAAGGGAGACTAGACATCTACCAAACCACAATCATATTAGAAAGATAAGGGGGACTAGACATCTACCTCCCCACAACCACTATCAGATTAGAGCCATAAGGGAGACTAGACATCTACCACCCCACTATCACTATCAGATTAGAGCCATAAGGGAGACTAGACATCTACCACCCCACTACAACTATCTAATTAGAGCCATAAGGGAGTGTAGACATCTACCACCCCACTACCACTATCAGATTAGAGCCATAAGGGAGACTAGACATCTACCACCCCACTACCACTATCAAATTAGAGCCATAAGGGAGACTAGACATCTACCAACCCACTACCACTATCAGATTAGAGCCATAAGTGAGACTAGACATCTACCACCCCACTACCACTATCAGATTAGAGCCATAAGGGAGACTAGACATCTACCACCCCACTACCACATTAGAGCCATAATGGAGACTAGACATTTACCACCCCATTACCACTATCAGATTAGAGCCATAAGGGAGAATAGACATCTACCACCCCACTACCACTATCAAATTAGAGACATAAGGGAGTCTAGACATCTACCAACCCTCTACCACTATCAGATTAGAGCCATAAGGGAGACTAGACATCTACCAAACCACAATCAGATTAGAAAGATAAGGGGGACTAGACATCTACCTCCCCACAACCACTATCAGATTAGAGCCATAAGGGAGACTAGACATCTACCACCCCACTATCACTATCAGATTAGAGCCATAAGGGAGACTAGACATCTACCACCCCACTACCACCACCAGGTTAGAGCCATAAGGGAGACTAGACATCTACCACCCCACTACCACTATCAAATTAGAGCCATAAGGGAGACTAGACATCTACCACCTCACTACCACTATCAGATTAGAGCCATAAGGGAGACTAGACATCTACCACCACACTACCACTATAAGATTTGAGCCATAAGGGAGACTAGACATCTACCACCCCACAATCAGATTAGAGCCGTAAGGGAGACTAGACATCTACCACCCCTATACCACTATCAGATTAGAGCCATAAGGGAGACTAGACATCTACCACTATCAGAATAGAGCCATAAGGGAGACTAGACATCTACCACCACACTACAACTATCTAATTAGAGCCATAAGGGAGTGTAGACATCTACCACCCCACTACCACTATCAGATTAGAGCCATAAGGGAGACTAGACATCTACCACCCCACTACCACTATCAAATTAGAGCCATAAGGGAGACTAGACATCTACCAACCCACTACCACTATCAGATTAGAGCCATAAGTGAGACTAGACATCTACCACCCCACTACCACTATCAGATTAGAGCCATAAGGGAGACTAGACATCTACCACCCCAATACCACTACCAGATTAGAGCCATAAGGGAGACTAGACATCTACCACCCCACTACCACTATCAAATTAGAGCCATAAGGGAGACTAGACATCTACCAACCCACTACCACTATCAGATTAGAGCCATAAGTGAGACTAGACATCTACCACCCACAATCAGATTAGAACCATAAGGGAGTCTAGACATCTACCACCCCATTACCACTATCAGATTAGAGCCATAAGGGAGACTAGACATCTACCACCCCATTACCACTATCAGATTAGAGCCATAAGGGAGACTAGACATCTACCACCCCACTACCACTATCAAATTAGAGCAATAAGGGAGACTAGACATCTACCACCCCACTACCACTATCAGATTAGAGCCATAAGGGAGACTAGAAATCTACCACCCCACTACCACTATCAAATTAGAGCCATAAGGGAGACTAGACATCTACCAACCCACTACCACTATCAAATTAGAGCCATAATGGAGACTAGACATCTACCACCCCACTACCACTATCAGATTAGAGCCATAAGGGAGACTAGACATCTACCACCCCACTACCACTATCAGATTAGAGCCACAAGGGAGACTAGACATCTACCACCACACTACCACTATCAGATTAGAGCCATAAGGGAGACTAGACATCTACCACCCCACTACCACTATCAAATTAGAGCCATAAGGGAGACTAGACATCTACCACCCCACCACCACTATCAAATTAGAGCCATAAGGGAGACTAGACATCTACCACCCCACTACCACTATCAGATTAGAGCCATAAGGGAGACTAGACATCTACCACCACACTACCACTATAAGATTTGAGCCATAAGGGAGACTAGACATCTACCACCCCACTATCAGATTAGAGCCATAAGGGAGACTAGACATCTACCACCCCTATACCACTATCAGATTAGAGCCATAAGGGAGACTAGACATCTACCACCCCACTACCACTACCATATTAGAGCCATAAGGGAGACTAGACATCTACCACCCCACTACCACTACCAGAAAAGAGCCATAAGGGAGACTAGACATCTACCACCCCACTACCACTACCAGATTAGAGCCATAATGGAGACTAGACATTTACCACCCCATTACCACTATCAGATTAGAGCCATAAGGGAGACTAGACATCTACCACCCCACTACCACTATCAGATTAGAAAGATAAGGGGGACTAGACATCTACCTCCCCACTACCACTATCAGATTAGAGCCATAAGGGAGACTAGACATCTACCACCCCACTACCACAATCAGATTAGAAAGATAAGGGGGACTAGACATCTACCTCCCCACTACCACTATCAGATTAGAGCCATAAGGGAGACTAGACATCTACCACCCCACTATCACTATCAGATTAGAGCCATAAGGGAAACTAGACATCTACCACCCCACTACCACTACCAGGTTAGAGCCATAAGGGAGAATAGACATCTACCACCCCACTACCACTATCAAATTAGAGCCATAAGGGAGACTAGACATCTACCACCCCACTACCACTATCAGATTAGAGCCATAAGGGAGACTAGACATCTACCACCACACTACCACTATAAGATTTGAGCTATAAGGGAGACTAGACATCTACCACAACACAATCAGATTAGAGCCGTAAGGGAGACTAGACATCTACCACCCCACTACCACTATCAGATTAGAGGAATAAGGGAGACTAGAAATCTACCACCCCACTACCACTATCAAATTAGAGCCATAAGGGAGACTAGACATCTACCAACCCACTACCACTATCAGATTAGAGCCATAAGGGAGACTAGACATCTACCACCCCACTACCACTATCAAATTAGAGCCATAAGGGAGTCTAGACATCTACCAACCCACTACCACTATCAGATTAGAGCCATAAGGGAGACTAGACATCTACCAAACCACAATCAGATTAGAAAGATAAGGGGGACTAGACATCTACCTCCCCACTACCACTATCAGATTAGAGCCATAAGGGAGACTAGACATCTACCACCCCACTATCACTATCAGATTAGAGCCATAAGGGAGACTAGACATCTACCACCCCACTACCACTACCAGGTTAGAGCCATAAGGGAGACTAGACATCTACCACCCCACTACCACTATCAAATTAGAGCCATAAGGGAGACTAGACATCTACCACCCCACTACCACTATCAGATTAGAGCCATAAGGGAGACTAGACATCTACCACCACACTACCACTATAAGATTTGAGCTATAACGGAGACTAGACATCTACCACAACACAATCAGATTAGAGCCGTAAGGGAGACTAGACATCTACCACCCCACTACCACTATCAGATTAGAGGAATAAGGGAGACTAGAAATCTACCACCCCACTACCACTATCAAATTAGAGCCATAAGGGAGACTAGACATCTACCAACCCACTACCACTATCAGATTAGAGCCATAAGGGAGACTAGACATCTACCACCCCACTATCACTATCAGATTAGAGCCATAAGGGAGACTAGACATCTACCACCCCACTACCACTACCAGATTAGAGCCATAAGGGAGACTAGACATCTACCACCCCACTACCACAATCAAATTAGAGCCATAATGGAGACTAGACATCTACCACCCCACTACCACTATCAGATTAGAGCCATAAGGGAGACTAGACATCTACCACCCCACTACCACTATCAGATTAGAGCCACAAGGGAGACTAGACATCTACCACCACACTACCACTATCAGATTAGAGCCATAAGGGAGACTAGACATCTACCACCCCACTACCACTACCAGATTAGAGCCATAAGGGAGACTAGACATCTACCACCCCACTACCACTATCAAATTAGAGCCATAAGGGAGACTAGACATCTACCACCCCACTACCACTATCAGATTAGAGCCATAAGGGAGACTAGACATCTACCACCACACTACCACTATAAGATTTGAGCCATAAGGGAGCCTAGACATCTACCAACCCACTATCAGATTAGAGCCATAAGGGAGACTAGACATCTACCACCCCTATACCACTATCAGATTAGAGCCATAAGGGAGAGTAGACATCTACCACCCCACTACCACTACCAGATTAGAGCCATAAGGGAGAGTAGACATCTACCACCCCACTACCACTACCAGATTAGAGCCATAAGGGAGAGTAGACATCTACCACCCCACTACCACTATCAGATTAGAGCCATAAGGGAGACTAGACATCTACCAAACCACAATCAGATTAGAAAGATAAGGGGGACTAGACATCTACCTCCCCACTACCACTATCAGATTAGAGCCATAAAGGAGACTAGACATCTACCACCCCACTATCACTATCAGATTAGAGCCATAAGGGAGACTAGACATCTACCACTATCAGAATAGAGCCATAAAGGAGACTAGACTTCTACCACCCCACTACAACTATCTAATTAGAGCCATAAGGGAGTGTAAACATCTACCACCCCACTACCACTATCAGATTAGAGCCATAAGGGAGAAAAGACATCTACTACCCCACTACCACTATCAGATTATAGCCATAAGTCAGACAAGACATCTACCACCCCACTACCACTATCAGATTAGAGCCATAAGGGAGACTAGACATCTACCACCCCACTACCACTACCAGATTAGAGCCATATTGGAGACTAGACATCTACCACCCCACTACCACTATCAAATTAGAGCCATAAGGGAGACTAGACATCTACCAACCCACTACCACTATCAGATTAGAGCCATAAGTGAGACTAGACATCTACAACCCACAATCAGATTAGAACCATAAGGGAGTCTAGACATCTACCACCCCATTACCACTATCAGATTAGAGCCATAAGGGAGACTAGACATCTACCACCCCATTACCGCTATCAGATTAGAGCCATAAGGGAGACTAGACATCTACCACCCCACTACCACTATCAGATTAGAGCCATAAGGGAGACTAGACATCTACCACCCCACTACCACTACCAGATTAGAGCCATAAGGGAGACTAGACATCTACCACCCCACTACCACTATCAAATTAGAGCCATAAGGGAGACTAGACATCTACCAACCCACTACCACTATCAGATTAGAGCCATAAGTGAGACTAGACATCTACCACCCCACTACCACTATCAGATTAGAGCCATAAGGGAGACTAGACATCTACCACCCCACTACCACTACCAGATTAGAGCCATAAGGGAGACTAGACATCTACCAACCCACTACCACTATCAAATTAGAGCCATAAGGGAGACTAGACATCTACCAACCCACTACCACTATCAGATTAGAGCCATAAGTGAGACTAGACATCTACCACCCACAATCAGATTAGAACCATAAGGGAGTCTAGACATCTACCACCCCATTACCACTATCAGATTAGAGCCATAAGGGAGACTAGACATCTACCACCCCATTACCACTATCAGATTAGAGCCATAAGGGAGACTAGACATCTACCACCCCACTACCACTATCAAATTAGAGCAATAAGGGAGACTAGACATCTACCACCCCACTACCACTATCAGATTAGAGCCATAAGGGAGACTAGAAATCTACCACCCCACTACCACTATCAAATTAGAGCCATAAGGGAGACTAGACATCTACCAACCCACTACCACTATCAGATTAGAGCCATAAGGGAGACTAGACATCTACCACCCCACAATCACTATCAGATTAGAGCCATAAGGGAGACTAGACATCTACCACCCCACTACCACTACCAGATTAGAGCCATAAGGGAGACTAGACATCTACCACCCCACTACCACTATCAAATTAGAGCCATAATGGAGACTAGACATCTACCACCCCACTACCACTATCAGATTAGAGCCATAAGGGAGACTAGACATCTACCACCCCACTACCACTATCAGATTAGAGCCACAAGGGAGACTAGACATCTACCACCACACTACCACTATCAGATTAGAGCCATAAGGGAGACTAGACATCTACCACCCCACTACCACTACCAGCTTAGAGCCATAAGGGAGACAAGACATCTACCACCCCACTACCACTATCAAATTAGAGCCATAAGGGAGACTAGACATCTACCAACCCACTACCACTATCAGATTAGAGCCATAAGTGAGACTAGACATCTACCACCCACAATCAGATTAGAACCATAAGGGAGACTAGACATCTACCACCCCATTACCACTATCAGATTAGAGCCATAAGGGAGACTAGACATCTACCACCCCATTACCACTATCAGATTAGAGCCATAAGGGAGACTAGACATCTACCACCCCACTACCACTATCAAATTAGAGCCATAAGGGAGACTAGACATCTACCACCCCACAATCACTATCAGATTAGAGCCATAAGGGAGACTAGACATCTACCACCCCACTACCACTACCAGATTAGAGCCATAAGGGAGACTAGACATCTACCACCCCACTACCACTATCAAATTGGAGCCATAATGGAGACTAGACATCTACCACCCCACTACCACTATCAAATTAGAGCCATAAGGGAGCCTAGACATCTACCACCCCACTACCACTATCAGATTAGAGCCATAAGGGAGACTAGACATCTACCACCACACTACCACTATAAGATTTGAGCCATAAGGGAGACTAGACATCTACCACCCCACTATCAGATTAGAGCCATAAGGGAGACTAGACATCTACCACCCCTATACCACTATCAGATTAGAGCCATAAGGGAGACTAGACATCTACCACCCCACTATCAGATTAGAGCCATAAGGGAGACTAGACATCTACCACCCCTATACCACTATCAGATTAGAGCCATAAGGGAGACTAGACATCTACCACCCCACTACCACTACCAGATTAGAGCCATAAGGGAGACTAGACATCTACCACCCCACTACCACTACCAGATTAGAGCCATAAGGGAGACTAGACATCTACCACCCCACTACCACTACCAGATTAGAGCCATAATGGAGACTAGACATTTACCACCCCATTACCACTATCAGATTAGAGCCATAAGGGAGACTAGACATCTACCACCCCACTACCACTATCAAATTAGAGCCATAAGGGAGTCTAGACATCTACCAACCCACTACCACTATCAGATTAGAGCCATAAGGGAGACTAGACATCTACCACCCCACTACCACTATCAAATTAGAGCCATAAGGGAGACTAGACATCTACCAACCCACTACCACTATCAGATTAGAGCCATAAGTGAGACTAGACATCTACCACCCACAATCAGATTAGAACCATAAGGGAGACTAGACATCTACCACCCCATTACCACTATCAGATTAGAGCCATAAGGGAGACTAGACATCTACCACCCCATTACCACTATCAGATTAGAGCCATAAGGGAGACTAGACATCTACCACCCCACTACCACTATCAAATTAGAGCCATAAGGGAGACTAGACATCTACCACCCCACTACCACTATCAGATTAGAGCCAAAAATGGGAGGCTAGACATCTAACACCCCACTACCACTATCAAATTAGAGCCATAAGGGAGACTAGACACCTACCACCCCACTACCACTATCAGATTAGAGCCATAAGGGAGACTAGACATCTACCACCCCACTACCACTATCAAATTAGAGCCATAAGGGAGACTAGACATCTACCACCCCACTACCACTATCAGATTAGAGCCATAAGGGAGACTAGACATCTACTACCCCACTATCAGATTAGAGCCATAAGGGAGACTAGACATCTACCACCCCACTACCACTACCCGATTAGAGCCATAAGGGAGACTAGACATCTACCACCCCACTACCACTATCAAATTAGAGCCATAAGGGAGACTAGACATCTACCACCCCACTATCACTATCAGATTAGAGCCATAAGGGAGACTAGACATCTACCACCCCACTACCACTATCAAATTAGAGCCATAAGGGAGACTATACATCTACCAACCTACTACCACTATCAGATTAGAGCCATAAGGGAGACTAGACATCTACCACCCCACTATCACTATCAGATTAGAGCCATAAGGGAGACTAGACATCTACCACCCCACTACCACTATCAGATTAGAGCCATAAGGGAGACTAGACATCTACCACCCCACTACCACTATCAAATTAGAGCCATAAGGGAGACTAGACATCTACCACCCCACTACCACTATCAAATTAGAGCCATAAGGGAGACTAGACATCTACCACCCCACTACCACTATCAGATTAGAGCCATAATGGAGACTAGACATCTACCACCCCACTATCAGATTAGAGCCATAAGGGAGACTAGACATCTACCACCCCATTACCACTGTCAAATTAGAGCCATAAGGGAGGCTAGACGTCTAACACCCCACTACCACTATCAAATTAGAGCCATAAGGGAGACTAGACACCTACCACCCCACTACCACTATCAGATTAGAGCCATAAGGGAGACTAGACATCTACCACCCCACTACCACTATCAGATTAGAGCCATAAGGGAGACTAGACATCTACCACCCCACTACCACTACCAGATTAGAGCCATAAGGGAGACTAGACATCTACCACCCCACTACCACTATCTAATTAGAGCCATAAGGGAGACTAGACATCTACCAACCCACTACCACTATCAGATTAGAGCCATAAGGGAGTCTAGACATCTACCAACCCACTACCACTACCATATTAGAGCCATAAGGGAGACTAGACATCTACCACCCCACTACCACTATCAAATTAGAGCCATAAGGGAGACTAGACATCTACCACCCCACTACCACTATCAAATTAGAGCCATAAGGGAGACTAGACATCTACTAACCCACTACCACTATCAGATTAGAGCCATAAGGGAGACTAGACATCTACCACCCCACTACCACTATCAGATTAGAGCCATAATGGAGACTAGACATCTACCACCCCACTACCACTATCAGATGAGAGCCACAAGGGAGACTAGACATCTACCACCACACTACCACTACCAGATTAGAGCCATAAGGGAGACTAGACATCTACCACCCCACTACCACTATAAATTAGAGCCATAAGGGAGACTAGACATCTACCACCCCACTACCACTATCAGATTAGAGCCATAAGGGAGTCTAGACATCTACCACCCCACTACCACTACCATATTAGAGCCATGAGGGAGACTAGACATCTACCATCCCACTACCACTATCAAATTAGAGCCATAAGGGAGACTAGACATCTACCAACCCCATACCACTATCAGATTAGAGCCATAAGGGAGACTAGACATCTACCACCCCACTACCACTATCAGATTAGAGCCATAATGGAGACTAGACATCTACCACCCCACTACCACTATCAGATTAGAGCCACAAGGGAGACTGGACATCTACCACCACACTACCACCACCAGATTAGAGCCATAAGGGAGACTAGACATCTACCACCCCACTACCACTATCAAATTAGAGCCATAAGGGAGACTAGACATCTACCAACCCCCTACCACTATCAGATTAGAGCCATAAGGGAGACTAGACATCTACCACCCCACTACCACTATCAGATTAGAGCCATAATGGAGACTAGACATCTACCACCCCACTACCACTATCAGATTAGAGCCACAAGGGAGACTGGACATCTACCACCACACTACCACTATCAGATTAGAGCCATAAGGGAGACTAGACATCTACCACCCCACTACCACTACCAGATTAGAGCCATAAGGGAGACTAGACATCTACCACCCCACTACCACTATCAAATTAGAGCCATAAGGGAGACTAGACATCTACCACCCCACTACCACTATCAGATTAGAACCATAAGGGAGACTAGACATCTACCACCCCACTATCAGATTAGAGCCATAAGGGAGACTAGACATCTACCACCCCACCACCACTATAAGATTAGAGCCATAATGGAGACTAGACATCTACCACCCCACTACCACTATCAGATTAGAGCCACAAGGGAGACTAGACATCTACCACCACACTACCACTATCAGATTAGAGCCATAAGGGAGGCTAGACATCTACCACCCCACTACCACTACCAGATTAGAGCCATACGGGAGACTAGACATCTACCACCCCACTACCACTATCAAATTAGAGCCATAAGGGAGACTAGACATCTACCACCCCACTACCACTATCAGATTAGAGCCATAAGGGAGACTAGACATCTACCACCCCACTATCAGATTAGAGCCATAAGGGAGACTAGACATCTACCACCCCATTACCACTATCAAATTAGAGCCATAAGGGAGGCTAGACATCTACCACCCCACTACCACTATCAAATTAGAGCCATAAGGGAGACTAGACATCTACCACCCCACTACCACTATCAGATTAGAGCCATAAGGGAGGCTAGACATCTACCACCCCACTACCACTATCAGATTAGAGCCATAAGGGAGACTAGACATCTACTACCCCACTATCAGATTAGAGCCATAAGGGAGACTAGACATCTACCACCCCACTACCACTACCCGATTAGAGCCATAAGGGAGACTAGACATCTACCACCCCACTACCACTATCAAATTAGAGCCATAAGGGAGACTAGACATCTACCACCCCACTACCACTATCAGATTAGAGCCATAAGGGAGACTAGACATCTACCACCCCACTATCACTATCAGATTAGAGCCATAAGGGAGTCTAGACATCTACCACCCCACTACCACTATCAGATTAGAGCCATAAGGGAGACTAGACATCTACCACCCCACTACCACTATCAAATTAGAGCCATAAGGGAGACTAGACATCTACCACCCCACTACCACTATCAAATTAGAGCCATAAGGGAGACTAGACATCTACCACCCCACTACCACTATCAGATTAGAGCCATAATGGAGACTAGACATCTACCACCCCACTATCAGATTAGAGCCATAAGGGAGACTAGACATCTACCACCCCATTACCACTGTCAAATTAGAGCCATAAGGGAGATTAGACGTCTAACACCCCACTACCACTATCAAATTAGAGCCATAAGGGAGACTAGACACCTACCACCCCACTACCACTATCAGATTAGAGCCATAAGGGAGACTAGACATCTACCACCCCACTACCACTATCAGATTAGAGCCATAAGGGAGACTAGACATCTACCACCCCACTACCACTACCAGATTAGAGCCATAAGGGAGACTAGACATCTACCACCCCACTACCACTATCTAATTAGAGCCATAAGGGAGACTAGACATCTACCAACCCACTACCACTATCAGATTAGAGCCATAAGGGAGTCTAGACATCTACCAACCCACTACCACTACCATATTAGAGCCATAAGGGAGACTAGACATCTACCACCCCACTACCACTATCAAATTAGAGCCATAAGGGAGACTAGACATCTACCACCCCACTACCACTATCAAATTAGAGCCATAAGGGAGACTAGACATCTACCAACCCACTACCACTATCAGATTAGAGCCATAAGGGAGACTAGACATCTACCACCCCACTACCACTATCAGATTAGAGCCATAATGGAGACTAGACATCTACCACCCCACTACCACTATCAGATGAGAGCCACAAGGGAGACTAGACATCTACCACCACACTACCACTACCAGATTAGAGCCATAAGGGAGACTAGACATCTACCACCCCACTACCACTATAAATTAGAGCCATAAGGGAGACTAGACATCTACCACCCCACTACCACTATCAGATTAGAGCCATAAGGGAGTCTAGACATCTACCACCCCACTACCACTACCATATTAGAGCCATGAGGGAGACTAGACATCTACCATCCCACTACCACTATCAAATTAGAGCCATAAGGGAGACTAGACATCTACCAACCCCATACCACTATCAGATTAGAGCCATAAGGGAGACTAGACATCTACCACCCCACTACCACTATCAGATTAGAGCCATAATGGAGACTAGACATCTACCACCCCACTACCACTATCAGATTAGAGCCACAAGGGAGACTGGACATCTACCACCACACTACCACCACCAGATTAGAGCCATAAGGGAGACTAGACATCTACCACCCCACTACCACTATCAAATTAGAGCCATAAGGGAGACTAGACATCTACCAACCCCCTACCACTATCAGATTAGAGCCATAAGGGAGACTAGACATCTACCACCCCACTACCACTATCAGATTAGAGCCATAATGGAGACTAGACATCTACCACCCCACTACCACTATCAGATTAGAGCCACAAGGGAGACTGGACATCTACCACCACACTACCACTATCAGATTAGAGCCATAAGGGAGACTAGACATCTACCACCCCACTACCACTACCAGATTAGAGCCATAAGGGAGACTAGACATCTACCACCCCACTACCACTATCAAATTAGAGCCATAAGGGAGACTAGACATCTACCACCCCACTACCACTATCAGATTAGAACCATAAGGGAGACTAGACATCTACCACCCCACTATCAGATTAGAGCCATAAGGGAGACTAGACATCTACCACCCCACCACCACTATAAGATTAGAGCCATAATGGAGACTAGACATCTACCACCCCACTACCACTATCAGATTAGAGCCACAAGGGAGACTAGACATCTACCACCACACTACCACTATCAGATTAGAGCCATAAGGGAGCCTAGACATCTACCACCCCACTACCACTACCAGATTAGAGCCATACGGGAGACTAGACATCTACCACCCCACTACCACTATCAAATTAGAGCCATAAGGGAGACTAGACATCTACCACCCCACTACCACTATCAGATTAGAGCCATAAGGGAGACTAGACATCTACCACCCCACTATCAGATTAGAGCCATGAGGGAGACTAGACATCTACCACCCCATTACCACTATCAAATTAGAGCCATAAGGGAGGCTAGACATCTACCACCCCACTACCACTATCAAATTAGAGCCATAAGGGAGACTAGACATCTACCACCCCACTACCACTATCAGATTAGAGCCATAAGGGAGGCTAGACATCTACCACCACACTACCACTACCAGATTAGAGCCATAAGGGAGACTAGACATCTACCACCCCACTACCACTATAAATTAGAGCCATAAGGGAGACTAGACACCTACCACCCCACTACCACTATCAGATTAGAGCCATAAGGGAGACTAGACATCTACCACCCCACTACCACTATCAAATTAGAGCCATAAGGGAGACTAGACATCTACCACCCCACTACCACTATCAGATTAGAGCCATAAGGGAGACTAGACATCTACTACCCCACTATCAGATTAGAGCCATAAGGGAGCCTAGACATCTACCACCCCATTACCACTATCAAATTAGAGCCATAAGGGAGGCTAGACATCTAACACCCCACTACCACTATCAAATTAGAGCCATAAGGGAGACTAGACACCTACCACCCCACTACCACTATCAGATTAGAGCCATAAGGGAGACTAGACATCTTCCACCCCACTACCACTATCAGATTAGAGCCATAAGGGAGACTAGACATCTACCACCCCACTACCACTACCCGATTAGAGCCATAAGGGAGACTAGACATCTACCACCCCACTACCACTATCAAATTAGAGCCATAAGGGAGACTAGACATCTACCACCCCACTATCACTATCAGATTAGAGCCATAAGGGAGACTAGACATCTACCACCCCACTACCACTATCAAATTAGAGCCATAAGGGAGACTAGACATCTACCAACCTACTACCACTATCAGATTAGAGCCATAAGGGAGACTAGACATCTACCACCCCACTATCACTATCAGATTAGAGCCATAAGGGAGACTAGACATCTACCACCCCACTACCACTATCAGATTAGAGCCATAAGGGAGACTAGACATCTACCACCCCACTACCACTATCAAATTAGAGCCATAAGGGAGACTAGACATCTACCACCCCACTACCACTATCAAATTAGAGCCATAAGGGAGACTAGACATCTACCACCCAACTACCACTATCAGATTAGAGCCATAATGGAGACTAGACATCTACCACCCCACTATCAGATTAGAGCCATAAGGGAGACTAGACATCTACCACCCCATTACCACTGTCAAATTAGAGCCATAAGGGAGGCTAGACGTCTAACACCCCACTACCACTATCAAATTAGAGCCATAAGGGAGACTAGACACCTACCACCCCACTACCACTATCAGATTAGAGCCATAAGGGAGACTAGACATCTACCACCCCACTACCACTATCAGATTAGATCCATAAGGGAGACTAGACATCTACCACCCCACTACCACTACCAGATTAGAGCCATAAGGGAGACTAGACATCTACCACCCCACTACCACTATCAAATTAGAGCCATAAGGGAGACTAGACATCTACCAACCCACTACCACTATCAGATTAGAGCCATAAGGGAGTCTAGACATCTACCAACCCACTACCACTACCATATTAGAGCCATAAGGGAGACTAGACATCTACCACCCCACTACCACTATCAAATTAGAGCCATAAGGGAGACTAGACATCTACCACCCCACTACCACTATCAAATTAGAGCCATAAGGGAGACTAGACATCTACCAACCCACTACCACTATCAGATTAGAGCCATAAGGGAGACTAGACATCTACCACCCCACTACCACTATCAGATTAGAGCCATAATGGAGACTAGACATCTACCACCCCACTACCACTATCAGATGAGAGCCACAAGGGAGACTAGACATCTACCACCACACTACCACTACCAGATTAGAGCCATAAGGGAGACTAGACATCTACCACCCCACTACCACTATAAATTAGAGCCATAAGGGAGACTAGACATCTACCACCCCACTACCACTATCAGATTAGAGCCATAAGGGAGTCTAGACATCTACCACCCCACTACCACTACCATATTAGAGCCATGAGGGAGACTAGACATCTACCATCCCACTACCACTATCAAATTAGAGCCATAAGGGAGACTAGACATCTACCAACCCCATACCACTATCAGATTAGAGCCATAAGGGAGACTAGACATCTACCACCCCACTACCACTATCAGATTAGAGCCATAATGGAGACTAGACATCTACCACCCCACTACCACTATCAGATTAGAGCCACAAGGGAGACTGGACATCTACCACCACACTACCACCACCAGATTAGAGCCATAAGGGAGACTAGACATCTACCACCCCACTACCACTATCAAATTAGAGCCATAAGGGAGACTAGACATCTACCAACCTACTACCACTATCAGATTAGAGCCATAAGGGAGACTAGACATCTACCACCCCACTATCACTATCAGATTAGAGCCATAAGGGAGACTAGACATCTACCACCCCACTACCACTATCAGATTAGAGCCATAAGGGAGACTAGACATCTACCACCCCACTACCACTATCAAATTAGAGCCATAAGGGAGACTAGACATCTACCAACCTACTACCACTATCAGATTAGAGCCATAAGGGAGACTAGACATCTACCACCCCACTATCACTATCAGATTAGAGCCATAAGGGAGACTAGACATCTACCACCCCACTACCACTATCAGATTAGAGCCATAAGGGAGACTAGACATCTACCACCCCACTACCACTATCAAATTAGAGCCATAAGGGAGACTAGACATCTACCACCCCACTACCACTATCAAATTAGAGCCATAAGGGAGACTAGACATCTACCACCCCACTACCACTATCAGATTAGAGCCATAATGGAGACTAGACATCTACCACCCCACTATCAGATTAGAGCCATAAGGGAGACTAGACATCTACCACCCCATTACCACTGTCAAATTAGAGCCATAAGGGAGGCTAGACGTCTAACACCCCACTACCACTATCAGATTAGATCCATAAGGGAGACTAGACATCTACCACCCCACTACCACTACCAGATTAGAGCCATAAGGGAGACTAGACATCTACCACCCCACTACCACTATCAAATTAGAGCCATAAGGGAGACTAGACATCTACCAACCCACTACCACTATCAGATTAGAGCCATAAGGGAGTCTAGACATCTACCAACCCACTACCACTACCATATTAGAGCCATAAGGGAGACTAGACATCTACCACCCCACTACCACTATCAAATTAGAGCCATAAGGGAGACTAGACATCTACCACCCCACTACCACTATCAAATTAGAGCCATAAGGGAGACTAGACATCTACCAACCCACTACCACTATCAGATTAGAGCCATAATGGAGACTAGACATCTACCACCCCACTACCACTATCAGATGAGAGCCACAAGGGAGACTAGACATCTACCACCACACTACCACTACCAGATTAGAGCCATAAGGGAGACTAGACATCTACCACCCCACCACCACTATAAGATTAGAGCCATAATGGAGACTAGACATCTACCACCCCACTACCACTATCAGATTAGAGCCACAAGGGAGACTAGACATCTACCACCACACTACCACTATCAGATTAGAGCCATAAGGGAGCCTAGACATCTACCACCCCACTACCACTACCAGATTAGAGCCATACGGGAGACTAGACATCTACCACCCCACTACCACTATCAAATTAGAGCCATAAGGGAGACTAGACATCTACCACCCCACTACCACTATCAGATTAGAGCCATAAGGGAGACTAGACATCTACCACCCCACTATCAGATTAGAGCCATAAGGGAGACTAGACATCTACCACCCCATTACCACTATCAAATTAGAGCCATAAGGGAGGCTAGACATCTACCACCCCACTACCACTATCAAATTAGAGCCATAAGGGAGACTAGACATCTACCACCCCACTACCACTATCAGATTAGAGCCATAAGGGAGGCTAGACATCTACCACCACACTACCACTACCAGATTAGAGCCATAAGGGAGACTAGACATCTACCACCCCACTACCACTATAAATTAGAGCCATAAGGGAGACTAGACACCTACCACCCCACTACCACTATCAGATTAGAGCCATAAGGGAGACTAGACATCTACCACCCCACTACCACTATCAAATTAGAGCCATAAGGGAGACTAGACATCTACCACCCCACTACCACTATCAGATTAGAGCCATAAGGGAGACTAGACATCTACTACCCCACTATCAGATTAGAGCCATAAGGGAGCCTAGACATCTACCACCCCATTACCACTATCAAATTAGAGCCATAAGGGAGGCTAGACATCTAACACCCCACTACCACTATCAAATTAGAGCCATAAGGGAGACTAGACACCTACCACCCCACTACCACTATCAGATTAGAGCCATAAGGGAGACTAGACATCTTCCACCCCACTACCACTATCAGATTAGAGCCATAAGGGAGACTAGACATCTACCACCCCACTACCACTACCCGATTAGAGCCATAAGGGAGACTAGACATCTACCACCCCACTACCACTATCAAATTAGAGCCATAAGGGAGACTAGACATCTACCACCCCACTATCACTATCAGATTAGAGCCATAAGGGAGACTAGACATCTACCACCCCACTACCACTATCAAATTAGAGCCATAAGGGAGACTAGACATCTACCAACCTACTACCACTATCAGATTAGAGCCATAAGGGAGACTAGACATCTACCACCCCACTATCACTATCAGATTAGAGCCATAAGGGAGACTAGACATCTACCACCCCACTACCACTATCAGATTAGAGCCATAAGGGAGACTAGACATCTACCACCCCACTACCACTATCAAATTAGAGCCATAAGGGAGACTAGACATCTACCACCCCACTACCACTATCAAATTAGAGCCATAAGGGAGACTAGACATCTACCACCCCACTACCACTATCAGATTAGAGCCATAATGGAGACTAGACATCTACCACCCCACTATCAGATTAGAGCCATAAGGGAGACTAGACATCTACCACCCCATTACCACTGTCAAATTAGAGCCATAAGGGAGGCTAGACGTCTAACACCCCACTACCACTATCAAATTAGAGCCATAAGGGAGACTAGACACCTACCACCCCACTACCACTATCAGATTAGAGCCATAAGGGAGACTAGACATCTACCACCCCACTACCACTATCAGATTAGATCCATAAGGGAGACTAGACATCTACCACCCCACTACCACTACCAGATTAGAGCCATAAGGGAGACTAGACATCTACCACCCCACTACCACTATCAAATTAGAGCCATAAGGGAGACTAGACATCTACCAACCCACTACCACTATCAGATTAGAGCCATAAGGGAGTCTAGACATCTACCAACCCACTACCACTACCATATTAGAGCCATAAGGGAGACTAGACATCTACCACCCCACTACCACTATCAAATTAGAGCCATAAGGGAGACTAGACATCTACCACCCCACTACCACTATCAAATTAGAGCCATAAGGGAGACTAGACATCTACCAACCCACTACCACTATCAGATTAGAGCCATAAGGGAGACTAGACATCTACCACCCCACTACCACTATCAGATTAGAGCCATAATGGAGACTAGACATCTACCACCCCAATACCACTATCAGATGAGAGCCACAAGGGAGACTAGACATCTACCACCACACTACCACTACCAGATTAGAGCCATAAGGGAGACTAGACATCTACCACCCCACTACCACTATAAATTAGAGCCATAAGGGAGACTAGACATCTACCACCCCACTACCACTATCAGATTAGAGCCATAAGGGAGTCTAGACATCTACCACCCCACTACCACTACCATATTAGAGCCATGAGGGAGACTAGACATCTACCATCCCACTACCACTATCAAATTAGAGCCATAAGGGAGACTAGACATCTACCAACCCCATACCACTATCAGATTAGAGCCATAAGGGAGACTAGACATCTACCACCCCACTACCACTATCAGATTAGAGCCATAATGGAGACTAGACATCTACCACCCCACTACCACTATCAGATTAGAGCCACAAGGGAGACTGGACATCTACCACCACACTACCACCACCAGATTAGAGCCATAAGGGAGACTAGACATCTACCACCCCACTACCACTATCAAATTAGAGCCATAAGGGAGACTAGACATCTACCAACCTACTACCACTATCAGATTAGAGCCATAAGGGAGACTAGACATCTACCACCCCACTATCACTATCAGATTAGAGCCATAAGGGAGACTAGACATCTACCACCCCACTACCACTATCAGATTAGAGCCATAAGGGAGACTAGACATCTACCACCCCACTACCACTATCAAATTAGAGCCATAAGGGAGACTAGACATCTACCAACCTACTACCACTATCAGATTAGAGCCATAAGGGAGACTAGACATCTACCACCCCACTATCACTATCAGATTAGAGCCATAAGGGAGACTAGACATCTACCACCCCACTACCACTATCAGATTAGAGCCATAAGGGAGACTAGACATCTACCACCCCACTACCACTATCAAATTAGAGCCATAAGGGAGACTAGACATCTACCACCCCACTACCACTATCAAATTAGAGCCATAAGGGAGACTAGACATCTACCACCCCACTACCACTATCAGATTAGAGCCATAATGGAGACTAGACATCTACCACCCCACTATCAGATTAGAGCCATAAGGGAGACTAGACATCTACCACCCCATTACCACTGTCAAATTAGAGCCATAAGGGAGGCTAGACGTCTAACACCCCACTACCACTATCAAATTAGAGCCATAAGGGAGACTAGACACCTACCACCCCACTACCACTATCAGATTATAGCCATAAGGGAGACTAGACATCTACCACCCCACTACCACTATCAGATTAGATCCATAAGGGAGACTAGACATCTACCACCCCACTACCACTACCAGATTAGAGCCATAAGGGAGACTAGACATCTACCACCCCACTACCACTATCAAATTAGAGCCATAAGGGAGACTAGACATCTACCAACCCACTACCACTATCAGATTAGAGCCATAAGGGAGTCTAGACATCTACCAACCCACTACCACTACCATATTAGAGCCATAAGGGAGACTAGACATCTACCACCCCACTACCACTATCAAATTAGAGCCATAAGGGAGACTAGACATCTACCACCCCACTACCACTATCAAATTAGAGCCATAAGGGAGACTAGACATCTACCAACCCACTACCACTATCAGATTAGAGCCATAAGGGAGACTAGACATCTACCACCCCACTACCACTATCAGATTAGAGCCATAATGGAGACTAGACATCTACCACCCCACTACCACTATCAGATGAGAGCCACAAGGGAGACTAGACATCTACCACCACACTACCACTACCAGATTAGAGCCATAAGGGAGACTAGACATCTACCACCCCACTACCACTATAAATTAGAGCCATAAGGGAGACTAGACATCTACCACCCCACTACCACTATCAGATTAGAGCCATAAGGGAGTCTAGACATCTACCACCCCACTACCACTACCATATTAGAGCCATGAGGGAGACTAGACATCTACCATCCCACTACCACTATCAAAATAGAGCCATAAGGGAGACTAGACATCTACCAACCCCATACCACTATCAGATTAGAGCCATAAGGGAGACTAGACATCTACCACCCCACTACCACTATCAGATTAGAGCCATAATGGAGACTAGACATCTACCACCCCACTACCACTATCAGATTAGAGCCACAAGGGAGACTGGACATCTACCACCACACTACCACCACCAGATTAGAGCCATAAGGGAGACTAGACATCTACCACCCCACTACCACTATCAAATTAGAGCCATAAGGGGGACTAGACATCTACCAACCCCCTACCACTATCAGATTAGAGCCATAAGGGAGACTAGACATCTACCACCCCACTACCACTATCAGATTAGAGCCATAATGGAGACTAGACATCTACCACCCCACTACCACTATCAGATTAGAGCCACAAGGGAAACTGGACATCTACCACCACACTACCACTATCAGATTAGAGCCATAAGGGAGACTAGACATCTACCACCCCACTACCACTACCAGATTAGAGCCATAAGGGAGACTAGACATCTACCACCCCACTACCACTATCAAATTAGAGCCATAAGGGAGACTAGACATCTACCACCCCACTACCACTATCAGATTAGAGCCATAAGGGAGACTAGACATCTACCACCCCACTATCAGATTAGAGCCATAAGGGAGACTAGACATCTACCACCCCATTACCACTATCAAATTAGAGCCATAAGGGAGGCTAGACATCTACCACCCCACTACCACTATCAAATTAGAGCCATAAGGGAGACTAGACATCTACCACCCCACTACCACTATCAGATTAGAGCCATAAGGGAGGCTAGACATCTAACACCCCACTACCACTATCAAATTAGAGCCATAAGGGAGACTAGACACCTACCACCCCACTACCACTATCAGATTAGAGCCATAAGGGAGACTAGACATCTACCACCCCACTACCACTATCAAATTTGAGCCATAAGGGAGACTAGACATCTACCACCCCACTACCACTATCAGATTAGAGCCATAAGGGAGACTAGACATCTACTACCCCACTATCAGATTAGAGCCATAAGGGAGCCTAGACATCTACCACCCCATTACCACTATCAAATTAGAGCCATAAGGGAGGCTAGACATCTAACACCCCACTACCACTATCAAATTAGAGCCATAAGGGAGACTAGACACCTACCACCCCACTACCACTATCAGATTAGAGCCATAAGGGAGACTAGACATCTTCCACCCCACTACCACTATCAGATTAGAGCCATAAGGGAGGCTAGACATCTACCACCCCACTACCACTACCCGATTAGAGCCATAAGGGAGACTAGACATCTACCACCCCACTACCACTATCAAATTAGAGCCATAAGGGAGACTAGACATCTACCACCCCACTATCACTATCAGATTAGAGCCATAAGGGAGACTAGACATCTACCACCCCACTACCACTATCAAATTAGAGCCATAAGGGAGACTAGACATCTACCAACCTACTACCACTATCAGATTAGAGCCATAAGGGAGACTAGACATCTACCACCCTACTATCACTATCAGATTAGAGCCATAAGGGAGACTAGACATCTACCACCCCACTACCACTATCAGATTAGAGCCATAAGGGAGACTAGACATCTACCACCCCACTACCACTATCAAATTAGAGCCATAAGGGAGACTAGACATCTACCACCCCACTACCACTATCAAATTAGAGCCATAAGGGAGACTAGACATCTACCACCCCACTACCACTATCAGATTAGAGCCATAATGGAGACTAGACATCTACCACCCCACTATCAGATTAGAGCCATAAGGGAGACTAAACATCTACCACCCCATTACCACTGTCAAATTAGAGCCATAAGGGAGGCTAGACGTCTAACACCCCACTACCACTATCAAATTAGAGCCATAAGGGAGACTAGACACCTACCGCCCCACTACCACTATCAGATTAGAGCCATAAGGGAGACTAGACATCTACCACCCCACTACCACTATCAGATTAGAGCCATAAGGGAGACTAGACATCTACCACCCCACTACCACTACCAGATTAGAGCCATAAGGGAGACTAGACATCTACCACCCCACTACCACTATCAAATTAGAGCCATAAGGGAGACTAGACATCTACCAACCCACTACCACTATCAGATTAGAGCCATAAGGGAGTCTAGACATCTACCAACCCACTACCACTACCATATTAGAGCCATAAGGGAGACTAGACATCTACCACCCCACTACCACTATCAAATTAGAGCCATAAGGGAGACTAGACATCTACCACCCCACTACCCCTATCAAATTAGAGCCATAAGGGAGACTAGACATCTACCAACCCACTACCACTATCAGATTAGAGCCATAAGGGAGACTAGACATCTACCACCCCACTACCACTATCAGATTAGAGCCATAATGGAGACTAGACATCTACCACCCCACTACCACTATCAGATGAGAGCCACAAGGGAGACTAGACATCTACCACCACACTACCACTACCAGATTAGAGCCATAAGGGAGACTAGACATCTACCACCCCACTACCACTATAAATTAGAGCCATAAGGGAGACTAGACATCTACCACCCCACTACCACTATCAGATTAGAGCCATAAGGGAGTCTAGACATCTACCACCCCACTACCACTACCATATTAGAGCCATGAGGGAGACTAGACATCTACCATCCCACTACCACTATCAAATTAGAGCCATAAGGGAGACTAGACATCTACCAACCCCATACCACTATCAGATTAGAGCCATAAGGGAGACTAGACATCTACCACCCCACTACCACTATCAGATTAGAGCCATAATGGAGACTAGACATCTACCACCCCACTACCACTATCAGATTAGAGCCACAAGGGAGACTGGACATCTACCACCACACTACCACCACCAGATTAGAGCCATAAGGGAGACTAGACATCTACCACCCCACTACCACTATCAAATTAGAGCCATAAGGGAGACTAGACATCTACCAACCCCCTACCACTATCAGATTAGAGCCATAAGGGAGACTAGACATCTACCACCCCACTACCACTATCAGATTAGAGCCATAATGGAGACTAGACATCTACCACCCCACTACCACTATCAGATTAGAGCCACAAGGGAGACTGGACATCTACCACCACACTACCACTATCAGATTAGAGCCATAAGGGAGACTAGACATCTACCACCCCACTACCACTACCAGATTAGAGCCATAAGGGAGACTAGACATCTACCACCCCACTACCACTATCAGATTAGAACCATAAGGGAGACTAGACATCTACCACCCCACTATCAGATTAGAGCCATAAGGGAGACTAGACATCTACCACCCCACCACCACTATAAGATTAGAGCCATAATGGAGACTAGACATCTACCACCCCACTACCACTATCAGATTAGAGCCACAAGGGAGACTAGACATCTACCACCACACTACCACTATCAGATTAGAGCCATAAGGGAGCCTAGACATCTACCACCCCACTACCACTACCAGATTGGAGCCATAAGGGAGACTAGACATCTACCACCCCACTACCACTATCAAATTAGAGCCATAAGGGAGACTAGACATCTACCACCCCACTACCACTATCAGATTAGAGCCATAAGGGAGACTAGACATCTACCACCCCACTATCAGATTAGAGCCATAAGGGAGACTAGACATCTACCACCCCATTACCACTATCAAATTAGAGCCATAAGGGAGGCTAGACATCTACCACCCCACTACCACTATCAAATTAGAGCCATAAGGGAGACTAGACATCTACCAACCCACTACCACTATCAGATTAGAGCCATAAGGGAGACTAGACATCTACCACCCCACTACCACTAGCAGATTAGAGCCATAATGGAGACTAGACATCTACCACCCCACTTCCACTATCAGATGAGAGCCACAAGGGAGACTAAACATCTACCACCACACTACCACTACCAGATTAGAGCCATAAGGGAGACTAGACATCTACCACCCCACTACCACTACCAGATTAGAGCCATAAGGGAGACTAGACATCTACCACCCCACTACCACTACCAGATTAGAGCCATAAGGGAGACTAGACATCTACCACCCCATTACCACTATCAGATTAGAGCCATAAGGGAGTCTAGACATCTACCACCCCACTACCACTACCATATTAGAGCCATGAGGGAGACTAGACATCTACCATCCCACTACCACTATCAAATTAGAGCCATAAGGGAGACTAGACATCTACCAACCCCATACCACTATCAGATTAGAGCCATAAGGGAGGCTAGACATCTACCACCCCACTACCACTATCAGATTAGAGCCATAATGGAGACTAGACATCTACCACCCCACTACCACTATCAGATTAGAGCCACAAGGGAGACTGGACATCTACCACCACACTACCACCACCAGATTAGAGCCATAAGGGAGACTAGACATCTACCACCCCACTACCACTATCAAATTAGAGCCATAAGGGAGACTAGACATCTACCAACCCCCTACCACTATCAGATTAGAGCCATAAGGGAGACTAGACATCTACCACCCCACTACCACTATCAGATTAGAGCCATAATGGAGACTAGACATCTACCACCCCACTACCACTATCAGATTAGAGCCACAAGGGAGACTGGACATCTACCACCACACTACCACTATCAGATTAGAGCCATAAGGGAGACTAGACATCTACCACCCCACTACCACTACCAGATTAGAGCCATAAGGGAGACTAGACATCTACCACCCCACTACCACTATCAAATTAGAGCCATAAGGGAGACTAGACATCTACCACCCCACTACCACTATCAGATTAGAACCATAAGGGAGACTAGACATCTACCACCCCACTATCAGATTAGAGCCATAAGGGAGACTAGACATCTACCACCCCACCACCACTATAAGATTAGAGCCATAATGGAGACTAGACATCTACCACCCCACTACCACTATCAGATTAGAGCCACAAGGGAGACTAGACATCTACCACCACACTACCACTATCAGATTAGAGCCATAAGGGAGCCTAGACATCTACCACCCCACTACCACTACCAGATTAGAGCCATAAGGGAGACTAGACATCTACCACCCCACTACCACTATCAAATTAGAGCCATAAGGGAGACTAGACATCTACCACCCCACTACCACTATCAGATTAGAGCCATAAGGGAGACTAGACATCTACCAACCCACTACCACTATCAGATTAGAGCCATAAGGGAGACTAGACATCTACCACCCCACTACCACTATCAGATTAGAGCCATAATGGAGACTAGACATCTACCACCCCACTACCACTATCAGATGAGAGCCACAAGGGAGAAGAGACATCTACCACCACACTACCACTACCAGATTAGAGCCATAAGGGAGACTAGACATCTACCACCCCACTACCACTATAAATTAGAGCCATAAGGGAGACTAGACATCTACCACCCCACTACCACTATCAGATTAGAGCCATAAGGGAGTCTAGACATCTACCACCCCACTACCACTACCATATTAGAGCCATGAGGGAGACTAGACATCTACCATCCCACTACCACTATCAAATTAGAGCCATAAGGGAGACTAGACATCTACCAACCCCATACCACTATCAGATTAGAGCCATAAGGGAGACTAGACATCTACCATCCCACTACCACTATCAAATTAGAGCCATAAGGGAGACTAGACATCTACCAACCCACTACCACTATCAGATTAGAGCCATAAGGGAGTCTAGACATCTACCAACCCACTACCACTACCATATTAGAGCCATAAGGGAGACTAGACATCTACCACCCCACTACCACTATCAAATTAGAGCCATAAGGGAGACTAGACATCTACCACCCCACTACCTCTATCAGATTAGAGCCATAAGGGAGACTAGACATCTACCACCCCACTACCACTATCAGATTAGAGCCATAATGGAGACTAGACATCTACCACCCCACTACCACTATCAGATGAGAGCCACAAGGGAGACTAGACATCTACCACCACACTACCACTACCAGATTAGAGCCATAAGGGAGACTAGACATCTACCACCCCACTACCACTATAAATTAGAGCCATAAGGGAGACTAGACATCTACCACCCCACTACCACTATCAGATTAGAGCCATAAGGGAGTCTAGACATCTACCACCCCACTACCACTACCATATTAGAGCCATAAGGGAGACTAGACATCTACCATCCCACTACCACTATCAAATTAGAGCCATAAGGGAGACTAGACATCTACCAACCCCATACCACTATCAGATTAGAGCCATAAGGGAGACTAGACATCTACCACCCCACTACCACTATCAGATTAGAGCCATAATGGAGACTAGACATCTACCACCCCACTACCACTATCAGATTAGAGCCACAAGGGAGACTGGACATCTACCACCACACTACCACCACCAGATTAGAGCCATAAGGGAGACTAGACATCTACCACCCCACTACCACTATCAAATTAGAGCCATAAGGGAGACTAGACATCTACCAACCCCCTACCACTATCAGATTAGAGCCATAAGGGAGACTAGACATCTACCACCCCACTACCACTATCAGATTAGAGCCATAATGGAGACTAGACATCTACCACCCCACTACCACTATCAGATTAGAGCCACAAGGGAGACTGGACATCTACCACCACACTACCACTATCAGATTAAAGCCATAAGGGAGACTAGACATCTACCACCCCACTACCACTACCAGATTAGAGCCATAAGGGAGACTAGACATCTACCACCCCACTACCACTATCAGATTAGAACCATAAGGGAGACTAGACATCTACCACCCCACTATCAGATTAGAGCCATAAGGGAGACTAGACATCTACCACCCCACCACCACTATAAGATTAGAGCCATAATGGAGACTAGACATCTACCACCCCACTACCACTATCAGATTAGAGCCACAAGGGAGACTAGACATCTACCACCACACTACCACTATCAGATTAGAGCCATAAGGGAGCCTAGACATCTACCACCCCACTACCACTACCAGATTAGAGCCATAAGGGAGACTAGACATCTACCACCCCACTACCACTATCAAATTAGAGCCATAAGGGAGACTAGACATCTACCACCCCACTACCACTATCAGATTAGAGCCATAAGGGAGACTAGACATCTACCACCCCACTATCAGATTAGAGCCATAAGGGAGACTAGACATCTACCACCCCACTTCCACTATCAGATGAGAGCCACAAGGGAGACTAAACATCTACCACCACACTACCACTACCAGATTAGAGCCATAAGGGAGACTAGACATCTACCACCCCACTACCACTACCAGATTAGAGCCATAAGGGAGACTAGACATCTACCACCCCACTACCACTACCAGATTAGAGCCATAAGGGAGACTAGACATCTACCACCCCATTACCACTATCAGATTAGAGCCATAAGGGAGACTAGACATCTACCACCCCACTACCACTACCAGATTAGAGCCATAAGGGAGTCTAGACATCTACCACCCCACTACCACTACCATATTAGAGCCATGAGGGAGACTAGACATCTACCATCCCACTACCACTATCAAATTAGAGCCATAAGGGAGACTAGACATCTACCAACCCCATACCACTATCAGATTAGAGCCATAAGGGAGACTAGACATCTACCACCCCACTACCACTATCAGATTAGAGCCATAATGGAGACTAGACATCTACCACTATCAGATTAGAGCCACAAGGGAGACTGGACATCTACCACCACACTACCACTATCAGATTAGAGCCATAAGGGAGACTAGACATCTACCACCCCATTACCACTACCAGATTAGAGCCATAAGGGAGACTAGACATCTACCACCCCACTACCACTATCAAATTAGAGCCATAAGGGAGATTAGACATCTACCACCCCACTACCACTATCAGATTAGAACCATAAGGGAGACTAGACATCTACCACCCCACTATCAGATTAGAGCCATAAGGGAGACTAGACATCTACCACCCCACCACCACTATAAGATTAGAGCCATAATGGAGACTAGACATCTACCACCCCACTACCACTATCAGATTAGAGCCACAAGGGAGACTAGACATCTACCACCACACTACCACTATCAGATTAGAGCCATAAGGGAGCCTAGACATCTACCACCCCACTACCACTACCAGATTAGAGCCATAAGGGAGACTAGACATCTACCACCCCACTACCACTATCAAATTAGAGCCATAAGGGAGACTAGACATCTACCACCCCACTACCACTATCAGATTAGAGCCATAAGGGAGACTAGACATCTACCACCCCACTATCAGATTAGAGACATAAGGGAGACTAGACATCTAACACCCCATTACCACTATCAAATTAGAGCCATAAGGGAGGCTAGACATCTACCACCCCACTACCACTATCAAATTAGAGCCATAAGGGAGACTAGACATCTACCAACCCACTACCACTATCAGATTAGAGCCATAAGGGAGACTAGACATCTACCACCACACTACCACTATCAGATTAGAGCCATAATGGAGACTAGACATCTACCACCCCACTTCCACTATCAGATGAGAGCCACAAGGGAGACTAAACATCTACCACCACACTACCACTACCAGATTAGAGCCATAAGGGAGACTAGACATCTACCACCCCACTACCACTATCAGATTAGAACCATAAGGGAGACTAGACATCTACCACCCCACTATCAGATTAGAGCCATAAGGGAGACTAGACATCTACCACCCCACCACCACTATAAGATTAGAGCCATAATGGAGACTAGACATCTACCACCCCACTACCACAATCAGATTAGAGCCACAAGGGAGACTAGACATCTACCACCACACTACCACTATCAGATTAGAGCCATAAGGGAGCCTAGACATCTACCACCCCACTACCACTACCAGATTAGAGCCATAAGGGAGACTAGACATCTACCACCCCACTACCACTATCAAATTAGAGCCATAAGGGAGACTAGACATCTACCACCCCACTACCACTATCAGATTAGAGCCATAAGGGAGACTAGACATCTACCACCCCACTATCAGATTAGAGCCATAAGGGAGACTAGACATCTACCACCCCATTACCACTATCAAATTAGAGCCATAAGGGAGGCTAGACATCTACCACCCCACTACCACTATCAAATTAGAGCCATAAGGGAGACTAGACATCTACCAACCCACTACCACTATCAGATTAGAGCCATAAGGGAGACTAGACATCTACCACCCCACTACCACTATCAGATTAGAGCCATAATGGAGACTAGACATCTACCACCCCACTTCCACTATCAGATGAGAGCCACAAGGGAGACTAAACATCTACCACCACACTACCACTACCAGATTAGAGCCATAAGGGAGACTAGACATCTACCACCCCACTACCACTACCAGATTAGAGCCATAAGGGAGACTAGACATCTACCACCCCACTACCACTACCAGATTAGAGCCATAAGGGAGACTAGACATCTACCACCCCATTACCACTATCAGATTAGAGCCATAAGGGAGTCAAGACATCTACCACCCCACTACCACTACCATATTAGAGCCATGAGGGAGACTAGACATCTACCATCCCACTACCACTATCAAATTAGAGCCATAAGGGAGACTAGACATCTACCAACCCCATACCACTATCAGATTAGAGCCATAAGGGAGACTAGACATCTACCACCCCACTACCACTATCAGATTAGAGCCATAATGGAGACTAGACATCTACCACCCCACTACCACTATCAGATTAGAGCCACAAGGGAGACTGGACATCTACCACCACACTACGACCACCAGATTAGAGCCATAAGGGAGACTAGACATCTACCACCCCACTACCACTATCAAATTAGAGCCATAAGGGAGACTAGACATCTACCAACCCCCTACCACTATCAGATTAGAGCCATAAGGGAGACTAGACATCTACCACCCCACTACCACTATCAGATTAGAGCCATAATGGAGACTAGACATCTACCACCCCACTACCACTATCAGATTAGAGCCACAAGGGAGACTGGACATCTACCCCCACACTACCACTATCAGATTAGAGCCATAAGGGAGACTAGACATCTACCACCCCACTACCACTACCAGATTAGAGCCATAAGGGAGACTAGACATCTACCACCCCACTACCACTATCAAATTAGAGCCATAAGGGAGACTAGACATCTACCACCCCACTACCACTATCAGATTAGAACCATAAGGGAGACTAGACATCTACCACCCCACTATCAGATTAGAGCCATAAGGGAGACTAGACATCTACCACCCCACCACCACTATCAGATTAGAGCCACAAGGGAGACTAGACATCTACCACCACACTACCACTATCAGATTAGAGCCATAAGGGAGCCTAGACATCTACCACCCCACTACCACTACCAGATTAGAGCCATAAGGGAGACTAGACATCTACCACCCCACTACCACTATCAAATTAGAGCCATAAGGGAGACTAGACATCTACCACCCCACTACCACTATCAGATTAGAGCCATAAGGGAGACTAGACATCTACCACCCCACTATCAGATTAGAGCCATAAGGGAGACTAGACATCTACCACCCCATTACCACTATCAAATTAGAGCTATAAGGGAGGCTAGACATCTACCACCCCACTACCACTATCAAATTAGAGCCATAAGGGAGACTAGACATCTACCAACCGACTACCACTATCAGATTAGAGCCATGATGGAGACTAGACATCTACCACCCCACTTCCACTATCAGTTGAGAGCCACAAGGGAGACTAAACATCTACCACCACACTACCACTACCAGATTAGAGCCATAAGGGAGACTAGACATCTACCACCCCACTACCACTACCAGATTAGAGCCATAAGGGAGACTAGACATCTACCACCCCACTACCATTACCAGATTAGAGCCATAAGGGAGACTAGACATCTACCACCCCATTACCACTATCAAATTAGAGCCATAAGGGAGGCTAGACATCTACCACCCCACTACCACTATCAAATTAGAGCCATAAGGGAGACTAGACATCTACCAACCCACTACCACTATCAGATTAGAGCCATAAGGGAGACTAGACATCTACCACCCCACTACCACTATCAGATTAGAGCCATAATGGAGACTAGACATCTACCACCCCACTACCACTATCAGATTAGAGCCATAATGGAGACTAGACATCTACCACCCCACTACCACTATCAGATGAGAGCCACAAGGGAGACTAAACATCTACCACCACACTACCACTACCAGATTAGAGCCATAAGGGAGACTAGACATCTACCACCCCACTACCACTACCAGATTAGAGCCATAAGGGAGACTAGACATCTACCACCCCACTACCACTATCAGATTAGAACCATAAGGGAGACTAGACATCTACCACCCCACTACCACTATCAGATTAGAGCCATAAGGGAGACTAGACATCTACCACCCCACTATCAGATTAGAGCCATAAGGGAGACTAGACATCTACCACCCCACTACCACTACCAGATTAGAGCCATAAGGGAGACTAGATATCTACCACCCCACTACCACTATCAAATTAGAGCCATAAGGGAGCCTAGACATCTACCACCCCACTACCACTATCAGATTAGAGCCATAAGGGAGACTAGACATCTACCACTACACTACCACTATAAGATTTGAGCCATAAGGGAGACTAGACATCTACCACTACCACTATCAGATTAGAGCCATAAGGGAGACTAGACATCTACCACCCCTATACCACTATCAGATTAGAGCCATAAGGGAGACTAGACATCTACCACCCCACTACCACTACCAGATTAGAGCCATAAGGGAGACTAGACATCTACCACCCCACTACCACTACCAGATTAGAGCCATAAGGGAGACTAGACATCTACCACCCCACTACCACTACCAGATTAGAGCCATAATGGAGACTAGACATTTACCACCCCATTACCACTATCAGATTAGAGCCATAAGGGAGACTAGACATCTACCACCCCACTACCACTATCAAATTAGAGCCATAAGGGAGTCTAGACATCTACCAACCCACTACCACTATCAGATTAGAGCCATAAGGGAGACTAGACATCTACCAAACCACAATCAGATTAGAAAGATAAGGGGGACTAGACATCTACCTCCCCACTACCACTATCAGATTAGAGCCATAAGGGAGACTAGACATCTACCACCCCACTATCACTATCAGATTAGAGCCATAAGGGAGACTAGACATCTACCACCCCACTACCACTACCAGGTTAGAGCCATAAGGGAGACTAGAGATCTACCACCCCACTACCACTTTCAAATTAGAGCCATAAGGGAGACTAGACATCTACCACCCCACTACCACTACCAGATTAGAGCCATAAGGGAGACTAGACATCTACCACCCCACTACCACTATCTAATTAGAGCCATAAGGGAGTGTAGACATCTACCACCCCACTACCACTATCAGATTAGAGCCATAAGGGAGACTAGACATCTACTACCCCACTACCACTATCAGATTATAGCCATAAGGGAGACAAGACATCTACCACCCCACTACCACTATCAGATTAGAGCCATAAGGGAGACTAGACATCTACCACCCCATTACCACTATCAGATTAGAGCCATAAGGGAGACTAGACATCTACCACCCCACTACCACTACCAGCTTAGAGCCATAAGGGAGACAAGACATCTACCACCCCACTACCACTATCAAATTAGAGCCATAAGGGAGACTAGACATCTACCAACCCACTACCACTATCAGATTAGAGCCATAAGGGAGACTAGACATCTACCACCCCATTACCACTATCAGATTAGAGCCATAAGGGAGACTAGACATCTACCACCCCATTACCACTATCAGATTAGAGCCATAAGGGAGACTAGACATCTACCACCCCACTACCACTATCAAATTAGAGCCATAAGGGAGACTAGACATCTACCACCCCACTACCACTATCAGATTAGAGCCATAAGGGAGGCTAGACATCTAACACCCCACTACCACTATCAAATTAGAGCCATAAGGGAGACTAGACACCTACCACCCCACTACCACTATCATTTTAGAGCCATAAGGGAGACTAGACATCTACCACCCCACTACCACTATCAAATTAGAGCCATAAGGGAGACTAGACATCTACCACCCCACTACCACTATCAGATTAGAGCCATAAGGGAGACTAGACATCTACTACCCCACTATCAGATTAGAGCCATAAGGGAGCCTAGACATCTACCACCCCATTACCACTATCAAATTAGAGCCATAAGGGAGGCTAGACATCTAACACCCCACTACCACTATCAAATTAGAGCCATAAGGGAGACTAGACACCTACCACCCCACTACCACTATCAGATTAGAGCCATAAGGGAGACTAGACATCTTCCACCCCACTACCACTATCAGATTAGAGCCATAAGGGAGACTAGACATCTACCACCCCACTACCACTATCAAATTAGAGCCATAAAGGAGACTAGACATCTACCAACCTACTACCACTATCAGATTAGAGCCATAAGGGAGACTAGACATCTACCACCCCACTATCACTATCAGATTAGAGCCATAAGGGAGACTAGACATCTACCACCCCACTACCACTATCAGATTAGAGCCATAAGGGAGACTAGACATCTACCACCCCACTACCACTATCAAATTAGAGCCATAAGGGAGACTAGACATCTACCACCCCACTACCACTATCAGATTAGAGCCATAATGGAGACTAGACATCTACCACCCCACTATCAGATTAGAGCCATAAGGGAGACTAGACATCTACCACCCCATTACCACTGTCAAATTAGAGCCATAAGGGAGGCTAGACGTCTAACACCCCAATACCACTATCAAATTAGAGCCATAAGGGAGACTAGACACCTACCACCCCACTACCACTATCAGATTAGAGCCATAAGGGAGACTAGACATCTACCACCCCACTACCACTATCAGATTAGAGCCATAAGGGAGACTAGACATCTACCACCCCACTACCACTACCAGATTAGAGCCATAAGGGAGACTAGACATCTACCACCCCACTACCACTATCAAATTAGAGCCATAAGGGAGACTAGACATCTACCAACCCACTACCACTATCAGATTAGAGCCATAAGGGAGACTAGACATCTACCACCCCACTACCACTGTCAGATTAGAGCCATAAGGGAGACTAGACATCAAACACCCCACTACCACTATCAAATTAGAGCCATAAGGGAGACTAGACATCTACCACCCCACTACCACTACCAGATTAGAGCCATAAGGGAGACTAGACATCAAACACCCCACTACCACTATCAAATTAGAGCCATAAGGGAGACTAGACATCTACCACCCCACTACCACTATCAGATTAGAGCCATAAGGGAGTCTAGACATCTACCAACCCACTACCACTACCATATTAGAGCCATAAGGGAGACTAGACATCTACCACCCCACTACCACTATCAAATTAGAGCCATAAGGGAGACTAGACATCTACCACCCCACTACCACTATCAAATTAGAGCCATAAGGGAGACTAGACATCTACCAACCCACTACCACTATCAGATTAGAGCCATAAGGGAGACTAGACATCTACCACCCCACTACCACTACCAAATTAGAGCCATAAGGGAGACTAGACATCTACCACCCCACTACCACTATCAGATTAGAGCCATAAGGGAGTCTAGACATCTACCAACCCACTACCACTACCATATTAGAACCATAAGGGAGACTAGACATCTACCACCCCACTACCACTATCAAATTAGAGCCATAAGGGAGACTAGACATCTACCACCCCACTACCACTATCAAATTAGAGCCATAAGGGAGACTAGACATCTACCAACCCACTACCACTATCAGATTAGAGCCATAAGGGAGACTAGACATCTACCACCCCACTACCACTATCAGATTAGAGCCATAATGGAGACTAGACATCTACCACCCCACTACCACTATCAGATGAGAGCCACAAGGGAGACTAGACATCTACCACCCCACTACCACTATAAATTAGAGCCATAAGGGAGACTAGACATCTACCACCCCACTATCAGATTAGAGCCATAAGGGAGACTAGACATCTACCACCCCACTATCAGATTAGAGCCATAAGGGAGACTAGACATCTACCACCCCATTACCACTATCAAATTAGAGCCATAAGGGAGGCTAGACATCTACCACCCCACTACCACTATCAGATTAGAGCCATAAGGGAGACTAGACATCTACCACCCCACTACCACTATCAAATTAGAGCCATAAGGGAGACTAGACATCTACCAACCCACTACCACTATCAGATTAGAGCCATAATGGAGACTAGACATCTACCACCCCACTACCACTATCAGATTAGAGCCATAATGGAGACTAGACATCTACCACCCCACTTCCACTATCAGATGAGAGCCACAAGGGAGAGTAAACATCTACCACCACACTACCACTACCAGATTAGAGCCATAAGGGAGGCTAGACATCTACCACCCCACTACCACTATCAAATTAGAGCCATAAGGGAGACTAGACATCTACCAACCCACTACCACTATCAGATTAGAGCCATAAGGGAGACTAGACATCTACCACCCCACTACCACTATCAGATTAGAGCAATAATGGAGACTAGACATCTACCACCCCACTACCACTATCAGATGAGAGCCATAAGGGAGACTAAACATCTACCACCACACTACCATTACCAGATTAGAGCCATAAGGGAGACTAGACATCTACCACCCCACTACCACTACCAGATTAGAGCCATAAGGGAGACTAGACATCTACCACCCCACTACCACTACCAGATTAGAGCCATAAGGGAGACTAGACATCTACCACCCCACTACCACTATCAGATTAGAACCATAAGGGAGACTAGACATCTACCACCCCACTATCAGATTAGAGCCATAAGGGAGACTAGACATCTACCACCCCACTACCACTATCAGATTAGAGCGACAAGGGAGACTAGACATCTACCACCACACTACCACTATCAGATTAGAGCCATAAGGGAGACTAGACATCTACCACCCCACTACCACTACCAGATTAGAGCCATAAGGGAGACTAGACATCTACCACCCCACTACCACTATCAGATTAGAGCCACAAGGGAGACTGAACATCTACCACCACACTACCACTATCTGATTAGAGCCATAAGGGAGACTAGACATCTACCACCCCACTACCACTACCAGATATGAGCCATAAGGGAGACTAGACATCTACCACCCCACTACCACTACCAGATTAGAGCCATAAGGGAGACTAGACATCTACCACCCCATTACCACTATCAAATTAGAGCCATAACGGAGGCTAGACATCTACCACCCCACTACCACTACCAGATTAGAGCCATAAGGGAGACTAGACATCTACCACCCCACTACCACTATCAGATTAGAACCATAAGGGAGACTAGACATCTACCACCCCACTATCAGATTAGAGCCATAAGGGAGACTAGACATCTACCACCCCACTACCACTATCAGATTAGAGCGACAAGGGAGACTAGACATCTACCACCACACTACCACTATCAGATTAGAGCCATAAGGGAGACTAGACATCTACCACCCCACTACCACTACCAGATTAGAGCCATAAGGGAGACTAGACATCTACCACCCCACTACCACTATCAGATTAGAGCCACAAGGGAGACTGAACATCTACCACCACACTACCACTATCTGATTAGAGCCATAAGGGAGACTAGACATCTACCACCCCACTACCACTACCAGATATGAGCCATAAGGGAGACTAGACATCTACCACCCCACTACCACTACCAGATTAGAGCCATAAGGGAGACTAGACATCTACCACCCCATTACCACTATCAAATTAGAGCCATAACGGAGGCTAGACATCTACCACCCCACTACCACTATCAAATTAGAGCCATACGGGAGACTAGACATCTACCAACCCACTACCACTATCAGATTAGAGCCATGAGGGAGACTAGACATCTACCACCCCACTACCACTATCAGATTAGAGCCATAATGGAGACTAGACATCTACCACCCCACTACCACTATCAGATGAGAGCCACAAGGGAGACTAAACATCTACCACCACACTACCACTACCAGATTAGAGCCATAAGGGAGACTAGACATCTACCACCACACTACCAATACCAGATTAGAGCCATAAGGGAGACTAGACATCTACCACCCCACTACCACTATCAGATTAGAACCATAAGGGAGACTAGACATCTACCACCCCACTATCAGATTAGAGCCATAAGGGAGACTAGACATCTTCCACCCCACTACCACTACCAGATTAGAGCCATAAGGGAGACTAGACATCTACCACCCCACTACCACTATCAAATTAGAGCCATAAGGGAGACTGGACATCTACCACCCCACTACCACTATCAGATTAGAGCCATAAGGGAGGCTAGACATCTAACACCCCACTACCACTATCAAATTAGAGCCATAAGGGAGACTAGACACCTACCACCCCACTACCACTATCAGATTAGAGCCATAAGGGAGACTAGACATCTTCCACCCCACTACCACTATCAGATTAGAGCCATAAGGGAGACTAGACATCTACCACCCCACTACCACTATCAAATTAGAGCCATAAAGGAGACTAGACATCTACCAACCTACTACCACTATCAGATTAGAGCCATAAGGGAGACTAGACATCTACCACCCCACTATCACTATCAGATTAGAGCCATAAGGGAGACTAGACATCTACCACCCCACTACCACTATCAGATTAGAGCCATAAGGGAGACTAGACATCTACCACCCCACTACCACTATCAAATTAGAGCCATAAGGGAGACTAGACATCTACCACCCCACTACCACTATCAGATTAGAGCCATAATGGAGACTAGACATCTACCAACCCACTATCAGATTAGAGCCATAAGGGAGACTAGACATCTACCACCCCATTACCACTGTCAAATTAGAGCCATAAGGGAGGCTAGACGTCTAACACCCCACTACCACTATCAAATTAGAGCCATAAGGGAGACTAGACACCTACCACCCCACTACCACTATCAGATTAGAGCCATAAGGGAGACTAGACATCTACCACCCCACTACCACTATCAGATTAGAGCCATAAGGGAGACTAGACATCTACCACCCCACTACCACTACCAGATTAGAGCCATAAGGGAGACTAGACATCTACCACCCCACTACCACTATCAAATTAGAGCCATAAGGGAGACTAGACATCTACCAACCCACTACCACTATCAGATTAGAGCCATAAGGGAGACTAGACATCTACCACCCCACTACCACTGTCAGATTAGAGCCATAAGGGAGACTAGACATCTACCACCCCACTACCACTACCAGATTAGAGCCATAAGGGAGACTAGACATCAAACACCCCACTACCACTATCAAATTAGAGCCATAAGGGAGACTAGACATCTACCACCCCACTACCACTATCAGATTAGAGCCATAAGGGAGTCTAGACATCTACCAACCCACTACCACTACCATATTAGAGCCATAAGGGAGACTAGACATCTACCACCCCACTACCACTATCAAATTAGAGCCATAAGGGAGCCTAGACATCTACCACCCCACTACCACTATCAGATTAGAGCCATAAGGGAGACTAGACATCTACCACTACACTACCACTATAAGATTTGAGCCATAAGGGAGACTAGACATCTACCACTACCACTATCAGATTAGAGCCATAAGGGAGACTAGACATCTACCACCCCTATACCACTATCAGATTAGAGCCATAAGGGAGACTAGACATCTACCACCCCACTACCACTACCAGATTAGAGCCATAAGGGAGACTAGACATCTACCACCCCACTACCACTACCAGATTAGAGCCATAAGGGAGACTAGACATCTACCACCCCACTACCACTACCAGATTAGAGCCATAATGGAGACTAGACATTTACCACCCCATTACCACTATCAGATTAGAGCCATAAGGGAGACTAGACATCTACCACCCCACTACCACTATCAAATTAGAGCCATAAGGGAGTCTAGACATCTACCAACCCACTACCACTATCAGATTAGAGCCATAAGGGAGACTAGACATCTACCAAACCACAATCAGATTAGAAAGATAAGGGGGACTAGACATCTACCTCCCCACTACCACTATCAGATTAGAGCCATAAGGGAGACTAGACATCTACCACCCCACTATCACTATCAGATTAGAGCCATAAGGGAGACTAGACATCTACCACCCCACTACCACTACCAGGTTAGAGCCATAAGGGAGACTAGAGATCTACCACCCCACTACCACTTTCAAATTAGAGCCATAAGGGAGACTAGACATCTACCACCCCACTACCACTACCAGATTAGAGCCATAAGGGAGACTAGACATCTACCACCCCACTACCACTATCTAATTAGAGCCATAAGGGAGTGTAGACATCTACCACCCCACTACCACTATCAGATTAGAGCCATAAGGGAGACTAGACATCTACTACCCCACTACCACTATCAGATTATAGCCATAAGGGAGACAAGACATCTACCACCCCACTACCACTATCAGATTAGAGCCATAAGGGAGACTAGACATCTACCACCCCATTACCACTATCAGATTAGAGCCATAAGGGAGACTAGACATCTACCACCCCACTACCACTACCAGCTTAGAGCCATAAGGGAGACAAGACATCTACCACCCCACTACCACTATCAAATTAGAGCCATAAGGGAGACTAGACATCTACCAACCCACTACCACTATCAGATTAGAGCCATAAGGGAGACTAGACATCTACCACCCCATTACCACTATCAGATTAGAGCCATAAGGGAGACTAGACATCTACCACCCCATTACCACTATCAGATTAGAGCCATAAGGGAGACTAGACATCTACCACCCCACTACCACTATCAAATTAGAGCCATAAGGGAGACTAGACATCTACCACCCCACTACCACTATCAGATTAGAGCCATAAGGGAGGCTAGACATCTAACACCCCACTACCACTATCAAATTAGAGCCATAAGGGAGACTAGACACCTACCACCCCACTACCACTATCATTTTAGAGCCATAAGGGAGACTAGACATCTACCACCCCACTACCACTATCAAATTAGAGCCATAAGGGAGACTAGACATCTACCACCCCACTACCACTATCAGATTAGAGCCATAAGGGAGACTAGACATCTACTACCCCACTATCAGATTAGAGCCATAAGGGAGCCTAGACATCTACCACCCCATTACCACTATCAAATTAGAGCCATAAGGGAGGCTAGACATCTAACACCCCACTACCACTATCAAATTAGAGCCATAAGGGAGACTAGACACCTACCACCCCACTACCACTATCAGATTAGAGCCATAAGGGAGACTAGACATCTTCCACCCCACTACCACTATCAGATTAGAGCCATAAGGGAGACTAGACATCTACCACCCCACTACCACTATCAAATTAGAGCCATAAAGGAGACTAGACATCTACCAACCTACTACCACTATCAGATTAGAGCCATAAGGGAGACTAGACATCTACCACCCCACTATCACTATCAGATTAGAGCCATAAGGGAGACTAGACATCTACCACCCCACTACCACTATCAGATTAGAGCCATAAGGGAGACTAGACATCTACCACCCCACTACCACTATCAAATTAGAGCCATAAGGGAGACTAGACATCTACCACCCCACTACCACTATCAGATTAGAGCCATAATGGAGACTAGACATCTACCACCCCACTATCAGATTAGAGCCATAAGGGAGACTAGACATCTACCACCCCATTACCACTGTCAAATTAGAGCCATAAGGGAGGCTAGACGTCCAACACCCCAATACCACTATCAAATTAGAGCCATAAGGGAGACTAGACACCTACCACCCCACTACCACTATCAGATTAGAGCCATAAGGGAGACTAGACATCTACCACCCCACTACCACTATCAGATTAGAGCCATAAGGGAGACTAGACATCTACCACCCCACTACCACTACCAGATTAGAGCCATAAGGGAGACTAGACATCTACCACCCCACTACCACTATCAAATTAGAGCCATAAGGGAGACTAGACATCTACCAACCCACTACCACTATCAGATTAGAGCCATAAGGGAGACTAGACATCTACCACCCCACTACCACTGTCAGATTAGAGCCATAAGGGAGACTAGACATCAAACACCCCACTACCACTATCAAATTAGAGCCATAAGGGAGACTAGACATCTACCACCCCACTACCACTACCAGATTAGAGCCATAAGGGAGACTAGACATCAAACACCCCACTACCACTATCAAATTAGAGCCATAAGGGAGACTAGACATCTACCACCCCACTACCACTATCAGATTAGAGCCATAAGGGAGTCTAGACATCTACCAACCCACTACCACTACCATATTAGAGCCATAAGGGAGACTAGACATCTACCACCCCACTACCACTATCAAATTAGAGCCATAAGGGAGACTAGACATCTACCACCCCACTACCACTATCAAATTAGAGCCATAAGGGAGACTAGACATCTACCAACCCACTACCACTATCAGATTAGAGCCATAAGGGAGACTAGACATCTACCACCCCACTACCACTACCAAATTAGAGCCATAAGGGAGACTAGACATCTACCACCCCACTACCACTATCAGATTAGAGCCATAAGGGAGTCTAGACATCTACCAACCCACTACCACTACCATATTAGAACCATAAGGGAGACTAGACATCTACCACCCCACTACCACTATCAAATTAGAGCCATAAGGGAGACTAGACATCTACCACCCCACTACCACTATCAAATTAGAGCCATAAGGGAGACTAGACATCTACCAACCCACTACCACTATCAGATTAGAGCCATAAGGGAGACTAGACATCTACCACCCCACTACCACTATCAGATTAGAGCCATAATGGAGACTAGACATCTACCACCCCACTACCACTATCAGATGAGAGCCACAAGGGAGACTAGACATCTACCACCCCACTACCACTATAAATTAGAGCCATAAGGGAGACTAGACATCTACCACCCCACTATCAGATTAGAGCCATAAGGGAGACTAGACATCTACCACCCCACTATCAGATTAGAGCCATAAGGGAGACTAGACATCTACCACCCCATTCCCACTATCAAATTAGAGCCATAAGGGAGGCTAGACATCTACCACCCCACTACCACTATCAGATTAGAGCCATAAGGGAGACTAGACATCTACCACCCCACTACCACTATCAAATTAGAGCCATAAGGGAGACTAGACATCTACCAACCCACTACCACTATCAGATTAGAGCCATAATGGAGACTAGACATCTACCACCCCACTACCACTATCAGATTAGAGCCATAATGGAGACTAGACATCTACCACCCCACTTCCACTATCAGATGAGAGCCACAAGGGAGAGTAAACATCTACCACCACACTACCACTACCAGATTAGAGCCATAAGGGAGGCTAGACATCTACCACCCCACTACCACTATCAAATTAGAGCCATAAGGGAGACTAGACATCTACCAACCCACTACCACTATCAGATTAGAGCCATAAGGGAGACTAGACATCTACCACCCCACTACCACTATCAGATTAGAGCAATAATGGAGACTAGACATCTACCACCCCACTACCACTATCAGATGAGAGCCATAAGGGAGACTAAACATCTACCACCACACTACCATTACCAGATTAGAGCCATAAGGGAGACTAGACATCTACCACCCCACTACCACTACCAGATTAGAGCCATAAGGGAGACTAGACATCTACCACCCCACTACCACTACCAGATTAGAGCCATAAGGGAGACTAGACATCTACCACCCCACTACCACTATCAGATTAGAACCATAAGGGAGACTAGACATCTACCACCCCACTATCAGATTAGAGCCATAAGGGAGACTAGACATCTACCACCCCACTACCACTATCAGATTAGAGCGACAAGGGAGACTAGACATCTACCACCACACTACCACTATCAGATTAGAGCCATAAGGGAGACTAGACATCTACCACCCCACTACCACTACCAGATTAGAGCCATAAGGGAGACTAGACATCTACCACCCCACTACCACTATCAGATTAGAGCCACAAGGGAGACTGAACATCTACCACCACACTACCACTATCTGATTAGAGCCATAAGGGAGACTAGACATCTACCACCCCACTACCACTACCAGATATGAGCCATAAGGGAGACTAGATATCTACCACCCCACTACCACTACCAGATTAGAGCCATAAGGGAGACTAGACATCTACCACCCCATTACCACTATCAAATTAGAGCCATAACGGAGGCTAGACATCTACCACCCCACTACCACTATCAAATTAGAGCCATACGGGAGACTAGACATCTACCAACCCACTACCACTATCAGATTAGAGCCATGAGGGAGACTAGACATCTACCACCCCACTACCACTATCAGATTAGAGCCATAATGGAGACTAGACATCTACCACCCCACTACCACTATCAGATGAGAGCCACAAGGGAGACTAAACATCTACCACCACACTACCACTACCAGATTAGAGCCATAAGGGAGACTAGACATCTACCACCACACTACCAATACCAGATTAGAGCCATAAGGGAGACTAGACATCTACCACCCCACTACCACTATCAGATTAGAACCATAAGGGAGACTAGACATCTACCACCCCACTATCAGATTAGAGCCATAAGGGAGACTAGACATCTTCCACCCCACTACCACTACCAGATTAGAGCCATAAGGGAGACTAGACATCTACCACCCCACTACCACTATCAAATTAGAGCCATAAGGGAGACTGGACATCTACCACCCCACTACCACTATCAGATTAGAGCCATAAGGGAGGCTAGACATCTAACACCCCACTACCACTATCAAATTAGAGCCATAAGGGAGACTAGACACCTACCACCCCACTACCACTATCAGATTAGAGCCATAAGGGAGACTAGACATCTTCCACCCCACTACCACTATCAGATTAGAGCCATAAGGGAGACTAGACATCTACCACCCCACTACCACTATCAAATTAGAGCCATAAAGGAGACTAGACATCTACCAACCTACTACCACTATCAGATTAGAGCCATAAGGGAGACTAGACATCTACCACCCCACTATCACTATCAGATTAGAGCCATAAGGGAGACTAGACATCTACCACCCCACTACCACTATCAGATTAGAGCCATAAGGGAGACTAGACATCTACCACCCCACTACCACTATCAAATTAGAGCCATAAGGGAGACTAGACATCTACCACCCCACTACCACTATCAGATTAGAGCCATAATGGAGACTAGACATCTACCACCCCACTATCAGATTAGAGCCATAAGGGAGACTAGACATCTACCACCCCATTACCACTGTCAAATTAGAGCCATAAGGGAGGCTAGACGTCTAACACCCCACTACCACTATCAAATTAGAGCCATAAGGGAGACTAGACACCTACCACCCCACTACCACTATCAGATTAGAGCCATAAGGGAGACTAGACATCTACCACCCCACTACCACTATCAGATTAGAGCCATAAGGGAGACTAGACATCTACCACCCCACTACCACTACCAGATTAGAGCCATAAGGGAGACTAGACATCTACCACCCCACTACCACTATCAAATTAGAGCCATAAGGGAGACTAGACATCTACCAACCCACTACCACTATCAGATTAGAGCCATAAGGGAGACTAGACATCTACCACCCCACTACCACTGTCAGATTAGAGCCATAAGGGAGACTAGACATCTACCACCCCACTACCACTACCAGATTAGAGCCATAAGGGAGACTAGACATCAAACACCCCACTACCACTATCAAATTAGAGCCATAAGGGAGACTAGACATCTACCACCCCACTACCACTATCAGATTAGAGCCATAAGGGAGTCTAGACATCTACCAACCCACTACCACTACCATATTAGAGCCATAAGGGAGACTAGACATCTACCACCCCACTACCACTATCAAATTAGAGCCATAAGGGAGACTAGACATCTACCACCCCACTACCACTATCAAATTAGAGCCATAAGGGAGACTAGACATCTACCAACCCACTACCACTATCAGATTAGAGCCATAAGGGAGACTAGACATCTACCACCCCACTACCACTACCAAATTAGAGCCATAAGGGAGACTAGACATCTACCACCCCACTACCACTATCAGATTAGAGCCATAAGGGAGTCTAGACATCTACCAACCCACTACCACTACCATATTAGAACCATAAGGGAGACTAGACATCTACCACCCCACTACCACTATCAAATTAGAGCCATAAGGGAGACTAGACATCTACCACCCCACTACCACTATCAAATTAGAGCCATAAGGGAGACTAGACATCTACCAACCCACTACCACTATCCGATTAGAGCCATAAGGGAGACTAGACATCTACCACCCCACTACCACTATCAGATTAGAGCCATAATGGAGACTAGACATCTACCACCCCACTACCACTATCAGATGAGAGCCAC